>NW_006921617.1:12273366-12274017 GCF_000298275.1 Orycteropus afer afer | reverse complement strand
TTCTTTGTGGTTTTTTGTCATTGGCCCATTGGTGGAGAAGGAGGAAGTGGCTCTCACTCAGTAAATGAAGTTTCCGGGGGTATGGGTGTAGTTTTGTCTTATTAGGACTGTTGTTGTCTCCCACTCAGTTAGACACAAATTGCAATTAAATAACCATCAGAAAACCAAAAGCCCATGGACAAAAAAACACACCATGTAATCACACAGGCATAGTAACCAAGAAAAGAAAAAAGGGTAAAAAAGAAGAAAAAACAAGCAAACCTGCAATATCTGGGGATAGGGCACTAAGAAAGAAAAAGTAGGGAAGGAGAATAATAAATGAAGAAAAAAATAGGAAAAATGAAAAAAGAGAAACAAGGAGTGGGCTGAATCATGAGAAAAAAGGGGAAAAAGAAAAAAAAAAAAAAAGCCTTAAATTTGGGGTGGAACAAAAAAAAGGAAAAAGAAAAAAAAAATTTCATCCAGGTACAGGGAAAAGAAAAAATGCTGAAAACTAGGACCTGGTAGGGGAAGATTAAGAATAATAATATAAGGGACAGAAGTATTAATAATATTAGTTGTTTTAAAACAGACAAATACAAGCAAACTAATCCCTGGAAAAAAGAAAGTGAAAAAGAAAAAAATAAAAATAATAAGAGATAAAAAAGAAAA
>NW_006921617.1:12263723-12272523 GCF_000298275.1 Orycteropus afer afer | reverse complement strand
CCCTTAAGCAAAAACTTCTGTCCACCTCCCTCCCACCCTTGATAAGCACAACTGATTTTTGGTTTCTGTATAGTTGCTTATTTCATGTAAATAAGCTCATGCAGTATATAGCTTATTGTGACTAATTTTGCTCACCATAATGTTTTCAATTCTCATCCATGTTGTGACATATATCAGAACTTCATTTCTATTTATGGTTGAGTAATATTCCATTGTATGTGTAGATCCCATTTTGTTAATTCATTCTTCTGTTGGTGGACATTTAGGTTGTGTCTGCCTTCTAACTATAATAAATAGTGCTGCAATGAACATTGGTGTACATGTGTCTCTTTGCCTTTGTGAGATCTTAACTCATTGGGGTTCTGGTCTCCCAGGAGAAGGCCCTTACAAGTTTTAAAGGGAGTCCCTGGCACATATAAACAGTTAATGCTCTTGGCTGGTAACCTAAGGGTTGGAGGTTTGAATACACCAAAATGTGTCTTGGAAATAAAACCTGGTGATCTACTTTAGAAAAATCAGCTTTTGAAAACCTTATGGGGCATAATTTTATCCTGACGCACATGGAGTCATCATGAATCACCATCACTAAATGACAACTAGTAAGTTTTAAAGTAGGAGGAGGGAGCTGACTTCTATATTCCTCTAACTTGGGAGATTCCAATCTATGACAGTTGATTCTTCTCTATAGCTTTTCCTTTCAAAGTAGGGTGAATAGAAAATAGAATCCTTTTTTTTTTTTTTTTTTTTCTTTTTTCCTACTGGTGAATAAAAATATAATAATACTCAAAGTCAGGAAATAGTGAAGCCACTTTTTATCACATAGCCCTTGGCAAGGGAGTCACACAGACCACTGGGCTCTGCAGGGGTTCTTATCAGGGGCTGCTTGGGCATTCGTCTTCTGTCCTGGTCACTGTTCACTTCCTGAATTATGCCAGTCTCTGCCTCGTTGCACCATGAACAGGCTCTTTTTAGAGGTCAGCTGCAATCCAGAACCAGGGTTTGAGAACCACTTTTCTAAGCTTAGAAGCCTGTGAAGAAGGAGGGTGAAAGATCACTTTCTTTCCATAGATGTTATGTCCATAGATGACCCCAGCCATCAGTTTCTTTAGCTGTAATTCTGTGCATATAATTGATCTGGTGTTGAGTGGCATGGAAAAACAGTATGTATTCTTTGATATTAAATATTGCCTTTATTAGAGTAAAAACCAAACGTGATCCTGGAATTATCTCACAGAGTAGCAAGCATTTAGTATAGCATTAAGAATGTAAGCTTGATAATATAATTAATTTTTACATTTAATACTCTAAGCATATTACTATAAAATCATACCATTATAGCTTAAAGGTTATAGTTTATAAGATTTAAGTTACAGAGATGAAATGTAATACTGAATGCTTATTTTGCTCCTGTTACTTTAAGGGCTTACTATATACTATTTCACTTAACTCACAAAACAATCCTATGAGATAGGTGACAAAATGTACCTATTTTACATATATGCACATACCATAAACCAATAAATATAAATACAATAATAACAAAAAAATAAACCCATTGCCATCAAGTCAGATCCGACTCATAGTGACTCCTCCTTGGGTTTCCGAGGTGATATCACTACAGAAGTAGATTGCCCAATCTTCCTTCTGAGGAGTGGCTGGTGGGTTTGAACCATCAGCCTCTGGTTAGCAGTCAAATGCCTCAGGCACTGCACTACCAGAGCTCCCAAGTAAAATAATAGTAATTATTATTGTTATTATAGTTAACTTACTTTTCTAGTATTTATTGTGTTCAGAGAATTAATCACTTTTATACATATTATCTCACTTATTCCACCTAATCTTAGGAGATTGACACTATTATCCCTGTGTTCTAGATGAGGAATCTAAGATAGAGACAGGTCAAATCACAAAGCTAAGGTCACCAAGGTATTAAAAGGCTGGGGCTGGTATGTGAAACATATTAATAATACACAGGATGAATAAAAAGAAAAGTCTAATTCTTCTTCAAAGTAAAAAGAAAGATCATTTTGTTTCACTTTCCATTTATCAATAAACACATAAAGCAAAAAGCACTATATAATTGAACATCTTATGTTTGAGGAAGCTACTCTATCATAAAGGGGACTGTTGTAAAGGAAATCATGTCTTCTCATAGGAACAATGTTGTAATGAAAGATCTTGTACTTGATGAAAATTTCACATCAAGTAGTGGAAACAACAAGCAACAAGATGGTGGAAAAGCAGATTAAATGGTACAATTATACTCCAGAGTAAAAGAATTTTAGAGCTCAAAGGGACCTGAGACACCGTATAGTACCCCAAACCAAACTCACTGCTATTGAGTCGATTTTCACTCATAGTGATGCTATAGGACAGAATAGAACAGCCCATTGGGTTTCCAAGGCTATAAATCTTTATGGAAGCAGACTGCCACATCTTTCTCTTGAGGACCTTTTGGTTAGCAGCAGAGTGCTTTAACTGCTACATCATCAGGGCTCCTGAAATATAGTACATTTGCTTAAAAACTGTTTTAAAGCAGAGAAACACTTCCTTCAGCAAATCTCATTAGCCCATCATATAAAGCAGATAGAAAAGGAGCCATGGCATTTGTACAAGATGAGTTCTATCACTATATGTCTGCTTGGTAGGAACTCCGGTGGCAAAGTCGTTAAGGCATTTGGCTGCTAACCAAAAGGTCAGTGGTTCTAACTTACCCCCTCCTACAGAGTGTGGGAGAAAGATGTGGCAATCTGCTTCCATAAAGACTTATAACCTTGGAAACCCGATGGGGGCAGTTGTACTCTGTCCTAGAAGGTCGCCATGAGTCAGACTTGACTCAATGGCGATGTGTTTGATTTTTTTGTTATATGCTTGGTATGTATAGAGTCCCTCTCAGGAAAACCAAGAAATAGTGGCAAATGGGGAAGAATTGGGGGATTGTGAGTCAGGGTGGAGGGATCCCTACATGACACCTTATTCCCTTCATATTGTTGGAATTTTACAATAACATGTGTAAATATATCAGATAAAATCGGTTTGCTTGGTGAACCCTCTCTTGCTTCCTCTCCTACCTTCTAGCTCTGCATTGGAGCTGCTAACCGGGTTCTGAAATATCTCGTCTTCTTTTTTCCCACTGCTCACCTTCTGTATGCAATGGGCACTGCAGTTAACTTCATGAAGCCTCAAATTTCATATGCAAAAAATGAAGAGACAAAAAGGGTAACAACCTCATACAAGTATTGGGGAGATAAAATGAGAATCTGTCTATAGCAATAGAAATAAAATGCAAGCCACAAATATAAATATAATATAAATGTGTTTAGTATCCACACTGAAAAAGAGAAATAGGTTAAATTAATTTTAATATTTTATTTACCCCAGTGTGTCAAAAATATTATCACGTCAACATGTAATCGATAAAAAAAACTATTACTGAGATATTTTACATTATTTTTTTTCATACTAAGTCTTTGAAATCTGCTGTGTATTTCACATTTACAACACATCTCAATTCTGAACAGCCTCATTTCAAGTATTCAATTACCTGTGTGATTGGTAGCTACAACACAGGTCTCTAACACAGTAGACATAATGCCTGGATTTTAACCAAGAAAACCCCCACACCTATTGTTGTAGAGTCAATTCTGACTCATAGTGACCCTGTTGTTGTTGTTGTTATGTGCCGTCAAGTCGTCCCCGACTCATAGCGACCCCTCCTTGGGTTTCCGAGGCAGTATCACTACGGAAGTAGGATTGCCCAACCTTCCTTCCAAGGAGTGGCTGGTGGGTTTGAACTGCCAGCCTTCTGGATAGCAGTCAAGTGCTTTAGCCACTATGCTACCAGAGCTCCCAGTGACCCTGTAGGATGGGGTAAAACTGCCCCATAGGGTTTCCAAGAGTGAGATCTTCACTGAAGCAGACTGCCACACCTCTCCTGAGGAGCAGCTGATAGGTTCAAACTGCTGACTCTAGGTTAGTAGCCACGCACTTAACTGTTGTGCCACGAGGGTTCCTTGCCTGGATTTTAGTACACACTAAATAAATGTGCCACATCCATCTGTCAGGTTGTTGTGCTGAGGTCATTTATCTGGTGCTGTGATGCTGGAAGCTATGCTGCCAGCATTTCAAATACCAGCATGGTCATCCGTGGTGGACAGGTCTCACTGGTCCTTCCAGACTAAAACAGATTAGAAAAAAAGATCTGGCAATCTGCCTCCAAAAATTAACTAATGGAAACCTTATGGATCACAACAGGTTATTTACCTGAGATAGTACTAGAAGATGAGTCTCTGAGACTGGAAGGCATTCAAAATATACAGTGGCCTCAACAATGTTGTTCTTGTTGTTGTTACATGCCGTCGAGTCTGCCCCGACTCATAGCGACCTCTCCTTGGGTTTCCGAGGCAGTATCACTACGGAAGTAGATTGCCCCATCTTCCTTCTGAGGAGTGGCTGGTGGGTTTGAAGCGCCAGCCTTCTGGTTAGCAGTCAAGTGCCTTAGGCACTATGCTACCAGAGCTCTCAACAGTGGTCTCGAGCCAATCAGTGGTCGTGGTGTTGTTGTAGTTATTTGCTATCGGGTCGGACTCGACCCATAGCGACCCTTCCTTGGGTTTCCCAAGCGGTATCACTATGGAAGTAGATTGTCCAACCTTCCTTCTGAGGAGTGGTCATGAAGAGGGTGCCAAAACCAAAACCAAACTCACTGCAGTCGAGTGGATTCTGACTCATAGTGACCCCTTTTGGGTTTCCGAGGCGGTGTCTCTATGGATAGAGCTCTGGCGGCGTAGTGCCTAAGGCATTTAGCTGCTAACCAGAAGGCTGGCGGTTCAAACCCACTAGCCACTCCTCTGAAGGAAGGCTGGGCAATATACTTCCGTAGTGATATCGCCTCGGAAACTCAAGGTGGGGTCACTATGAGTCAGATCTGACTCCACAGCAGTGTGTTTGGTTTTCAGTTTTTGGATCTCCTACGGAAGTAGATAGCCCAGTCTTCCTTCCAAGGAGTGGGTGGTGGGTTTGAACTGCCAAGTTCTAGTTAGCCATCAAATGCCTTAGGCACTATGCCACCAGAGCTCCTTGAAGAGGGTGCTCTATTGTACGTGGGATCACCATGAGAGGGAACCGATTTGATAGCAATGTACAACAACAAATAAATGGGAGGGATTTTTATTAACTTTGTACTTTGCTCGTGTTGTTACTTCCTCCCTTTTCTCTGTTGGACTCTTGCTCAGACCTTAAGACTCAGCCAACTGCCCACAACCCCTGGAAGGACTTCCTGGAATGTCTTGTCCTGATCCCCTCTCCGTTTCTAGCTCCCCAATTTCTATCTCCATTGTAGGTATTTTCTTTGTCGATCTTCATTGACTGAAGGTTCTTTAAGAACTTCAACCTACTTTTTGTTCTTTATAGTCCTGGGACATTAACTTAGCACATAGGTGGGTAGTGTTGTTATTTGCCGGGGCTGAATAAATGTCATTTGAATGAAAAAAGGGATTGAGTAAGAGTATGGGAACTCTTTTGCTGTGATGGTGGGCTAGTTAGGCCACTTGTATTTGTGTGTGTGTGTGTGTGTCTTCTTTTGTTACTTATTTTTCAAATATCTGTTGGCAGATCAGCTCCCCCTTCCTTCTCAAACTGTGTCTCAAGGTCATTTTCTAGGCTGGGCATTTGTACAGAAAAGTAGTGATAAGAAAAGCAAATGTCTTAGTTAAACAGTGGGCACAGAGAAACACAAGCTCACCCCAACACATACATGACACCCCTAATGCACTCTGTTACTTATAGACTGTAAACTTTCATGACATGGAAAGGAAACTGGTCAACCTCAATTTCATTTAGGCTCTGAGCCCATGTATAAGAAGGTTTGTGAAATGGTTTCCGAAGTCTAGGGTGCCTGGGGGTGTGGGAAGAGATCTTCCCACAAGTGTTTCTTCTGAACATAGAGATTAGTAGGCCCAGGATGCTGCTTACCAGCAGCTCCCGGAATGGTGACTGCATCCTTTGCTCATGTTTTTTTTTTCCTTTTTTTTTTTTTTGCCATCACTGGCTTTAGGCTAATTCTCACACTATTCCTTTTACTCCTGATTTCTGCCCCAGCAAGTGGAGCAGGCATGGGGGGTGGAGGGGGTGGTGGTGGAGAAACACTGGGGCAATTTACCCAGACCTCATTTTCTTTCACATTTTGTCAAAGCTTGTGGGTCAAGTTTGGGTGACCAGAGGCCCCAGTGTATCCATGTCTGCTGTGACTTTAAGGATCCTGGAGTTTCTGTGTTTGATGTGTCTTCACTTTAACACAAAGCACACCCCAGCTGGTTAATGATCATGAACTGTCATGGCAGCCACTCTGGAAAGGTGACAGTGATGGATGGGCTTGCAGCATGGAGGGAGGTGGGTCCATGCAGAGGCAAGAGGTTTATTTAAGCCAAAGCTGATAATAGCTCTGCTCGTTTCAGAGGGGACTTCTCAGTCACTGACCACAGCAAGACTGCAGGACTTTCATGGGATAAAGAAAAGGAGAGGCTTCCCTGTCTGCATTGCCCTCTGAAGGGATAGTTCTTACTCTCCTCATCTTGTCTACCAAATAAAAGCATTCCTGGATAATTCAGATCTACTTTTCATCTTCTTCTAGGAGAAAGAGAGGAAAAAAAGGGGAGGGGCATGCTGTTTCTAGAATCAATCTTGTCATCTTTCTTGATTTAGCTTCATTTATCTAAAAGTTCATGCTTGTCTTACTAAGCCATTTGAAAATGGCATCTTTAATATAACTGTGTGTGGTTATACCTGAATAAATTCTATCCCCTAATCAGGCTTAGGAGCTCTGGTAGCATAGTGCCTAAGGCACTTGACTGCTAACCAGAAGGCTGGCGGTTCAAACCCACCAGCCACTCCTCGGAAGGAAGGTTGGGCAATCCTACTTCCGTAGTGATACTGCCTCGGAAACCCAAGGAGGGGTCGCTATGAGTCGGGGCAGACTCGATGGCAAATAACAACAACAACAACCAGGCTTAGGAGCTCTGGCGGTGTAGTGCCTAAGGCATATGACTGCTAACCAGAAGGCTGGTGATTCAAACCCACCAGCCACTCCTCGGAGGGAAGATGGGGCAATCTACTTCCTTAGAGATACTGCCTTGGAAACCCAAGGAGGGATCTGACTCCACAGCAGTGAGTTTGGTTTTTTTTTTTTTTGGAACCAGGCTTAATCCTCTTGGGGTTACCAATGAGTTGGGTTTCTTTATATGGAAGGATACAATCTATTTAAAATAATTTAATAAAATTTTGAAACCCATCTTTACATCTGGATTTGTTCATCATTGCTCCACCCAGTGCTAAATTTGGGACATCTATGTGTTTAGGAAAATATTAGGATATCACTACCATGTATAAAATCATGCCCTATAAAAACATGTACAAATGGAAAAACAGTGGTAAATTTCCTTGGTGAAAATAGGGACAGGAGCTAACCTTCTCCATTGCTTTCTTTAGAATTCATTTGTAATTGTAAAATCTTTGTCTTTCTACAAAGTATATAAATTTAACTTTGTAATTCCCCTTTAATTCGTTGCTGATGAATCTACTCATAGTGACTCTCCTCTCCCTTCTTGTTTTCCCTGGAAAGAGAGTAACATAAACTCAGGTGGCTCAACTCTATCTCTGGGCCAGAAGGATTAGAAAATTAACAATTATCTTTAAAATATGGATGTAATGATTGTACTTCCTTACCTACATAATAAGGAGCCCTGGTGGGAGAAAGATGTGGCAGTCTGCTTCTGTTAAGATTACAGCCTTGGAAACCCAGTGGAGCAGTTCTACTCTGTCCTACAGGGCCACCATAAGTTGGAATCAACTCCATGGCAATGGTTTACCTATATAATGATTAAGATTTTTTTTTCTGTCTTTGCAATTTCTTTAGCGAATTGCCTGTGATGCATCACATTCAGGTAATGCTTTTTCAATAATAAAACTTTTCTTTCTCTTCTCTTTTTTGTGGAGAGATTTTCTGGGCTGGGAGTAGACTTCATTACTAATAACTTTTCCCCAACAGCCCGTAATACTGTTGAGTACAAACCACTTTCCAATAAAATGCACATGAAGTAGAATGCCACAGGTGCCCCTTACCACACATGTAGCTGTGCCTCTCATGTTTCATTAAATAAATTCTTGGGGAAATGGCCTGAAACCTCTCCTTTTGAGAAGCCAAATTTGGATCACCAGGGGACTTTTAATCTGCTAGGGTTGAGGCAGAGCATGCTATCAAGGTCCACTGATAACTGTGTAGTTGTGAGGGCAAATGCTTGATGGAGACATTTAATTGTTCCTCGCTTACTAAATTCAGCATCCCATGGCCCCTACTTGGTGCTGGACAGCATAAACATCAGGTTTCGGTAAATAAACTCAGGCTATCATGCAACAGTCCAACATGCACTTAAGTTGTGACTGACAGGTCGCCTGAGAGGACTTAGAGTCTAGAGCCAGAGCTTTTGGGTGCAGAGGCCCAGAGGTTCCAAGATAAACAAATCTGTTGGTGAGAGTGACCAGAGTGTTAGGTCAGTCCAAGGGTCACTTCTAGGTCACCCTGCTGGGAGCTCAGTTCTGCTTTGTGTTTATCCTAGGGAGAAAAGCTGGAGGGGCCAGAGCAGAGGCTTGGGTCTCTGCTGGGAAAACATCTCTGGCTGGCTCATCAGAACCTCTGGAAAGGTGTCGGTGCCCATGCTGCTCTGTGCAACCCAGGGAGGATATGAGTACAGGCCAGTGGTTTTTAGAGGAGTTGCTTTGGAAATAGAAAAAAAAAAAAAAAAAA
>NW_006921617.1:12259017-12263467 GCF_000298275.1 Orycteropus afer afer | reverse complement strand
CCCATCTTCCTTCTGAGGAGTGGCTGATGGGTTTGAACCACCAGCCTTCTGGTTAGCAGTCAAATGCCTTAGGCACTATGCTACCAAAGCTCCCTTGGAAATATAG
This sequence comes from Orycteropus afer afer, assembly GCF_000298275.1. NCBI lineage: Eukaryota > Metazoa > Chordata > Mammalia > Tubulidentata > Orycteropodidae > Orycteropus > Orycteropus afer. Next base: position 12,263,361 of record NW_006921617.1, on the reverse strand, counting down.
ATTGTAGGTAATATGGGCCAGGTCACCTGGGCTGCAGAATCAAGCAAGAAAATTCCAGGGTCCAGAGTGAAGTAATGGGTCACTGTTATGAAATTTTGGCAGTTGCAATTGGAAAAAACAAGTGAGGGAATAGGAAGCTTTTCTTGTTCCCATTCCTCTTCTGGATCTTATCAATTTTCCTGGGAAATATTTCCTCAGTTTTACCTTCTTTACCATTGAGTGGTTCTTTTGGATAGTGATATTAAACTTTCTTTTCCACTGTGCTTGGGTCTTTAAGATTGATAGAGAAGTAAAAATGGGATTATTAAAATATGTGCTATGATTCAATTAATATTTAGCAAAGTAAAGACCATTCAACTCCATTTTTCCCTTGCTTTAGTCATCTCCTGAGACCTCATTTGAATGAGTGTCTAGGACAAGAAGAAGGTGACATTAAATGATTTTTGTTTCAAGATTACAGACAAAAAGACTTTTTAATCCAAGATTCACTTGCTTGCTCTGGAAAATAACCCTGTTTAATAAATAGTTTAAAGAGCTAGTATCTTAGAAGTTGGCAGTACTCACATACAAGCCCTTGGAGATATTGGAAGACCATTTCTCAAGGAAACTCAGTTTACCAAATGTATTATATATTAAGAGGAGCCTTTGTGGTACAGGGGTTAAGTGCTTGGCTGCTAACTGAAAGGTCAGCTGTTTGAACCCACTAGCCACTCTGCAGGACAAAGATGTATCACTCTGCTTTCATAAAGATTACAGCTTTGGGAACTCTATGGGGGCAGTTCTACTCTGTCCCACAGGGTTACTGAGTTGGAATCATTCCACAGCAATGGGTATGATATATTAAAAGTACATGTAGAAATACATATAGAGTTAGATTTAAAAAGATTGAAAACTAGTAGTACCCTGATACCAAAACCACAGATAGCATAAAAGAGAAAAGTACAGACCAATATCCTTCATGAATACAAATTCAAAAACCTTTAATAAAATATTATCAAATAAAAACTCACTGCTGTCGAGTTAGTTCCAACTCATAGCAACCCCTCCTTGGGTTTACAAGGCAGTATCGCTATGGAAGTAGATTGCCCATTCTTCCTTCTGCAGAGTGGCTGGTGGATTTGAACGACCAGCCCTCTGGTTAGCAGTCAAATGCCTTAGGCACTATGTCCCCAGATCTCCCAATTAGCAAATAGAATTCAGCAATATATAAAAAATAATTATCCACCATGGCCAAATGAGTTTTATCCTAGAGATGCAAGGCTAGTTCAATACTCGAAGATCAATCAATGTGATCCACCACATTAACAAGCTAAAGGGGGGGGAGAGCCACCATGATCCTAGAAATTAATAGAGAAAAGGCATTTGACAGAGTTCTATACCCATTCTTGATAACAACAAATGCAATGCACTCCGTAGAGTCAGATCCGTCTCATAGCAATCCCTCCTTGGGATTCCAAAGTGGAATCACTACGGAAGTAGATTGTCCAACCTTCCTTCTGAGGAATGGCTAGACGTTTGAACCACCAGCCTTCTGGTTAGCAGTCAAATGCCTTAGCACTATGCCACCAGAGCTCCCTATTCTTGATAAAGAGTCTCAAAAAAAAAAAAAAATAGAGGACAACTTCCTCAACTTGATACAGAGCTCCTCAATTGATACAGAGCATCTATGAAACACTTACAGCTAACATTATACCTGATGGAATGTCTTCTGCCTAAGATAAGGAACAAGGAAAGGTTGTCTACTCTTATTCAACATAGTGCTAAAAGTTCTAGGGAGAGCAATAAGTCGGGAAAAATTAAAGGCATACAGATTAAAGACAAAGAAATATGAATGTTCCTATTTGCAGATGACAAGATTATTACATAAGAAAAGCCAATGAATCTACAAAATATAAAGCCCCTAGGACTAGTAAGTGAGTTCAACAAGGTCATGAGATGAACATACAAAAATCTATTAAAATGTGCAAAGATGTAGAGTTAGACAATTGAAATGGAAATACATGCTCAGGATTTCTCAAGCTTAAAGAACTGAAGAAAAAATTCAAGCCTCAAGTTGCAGTATTGAAGGATTCTATGGGCAAAATATTGGATGATGCAGGAAGCATCAAAAGAAGATGAAAGGAGTACACAGAATTGGTCAACGTTCAACCATTGCAGGAGGTAACATATGATCAAGATGGTATTGAAGGAAGAAGTCCAAGCAGCACTGAAGGAAGTGGTGAAAAATAAGGCCCCAGGAATTGACAGAATACTCATTGAGATGTTTAAACAAAAGAATGTAATTCTGGAAGCACTCACTCACTCATGCCAAGAGATTTGGAAGACAGCTATATGACCAACTGACTGGACAAGATCCATATTTGTGCCCATTCCAAAGATGTGATCCAATAGAATGTGGAAATTATAGAACAATATCACTGGTATCACATACCAGCAAAATTTTGCTGAAAATAATTCAAAACTAGTTGCAGCAATACATAGGGAACTACCAGAAATTCAGATTCAGAAGAGGATATAGAACAAGGGATATCATTGCTAATGTCAGGTGGACCTTGGCTGAAAGTGGACAATACCAAAAAGATATTTACCTGTATTTTACTGTCTATGCAAAAGCATATGACTGTGTGAACCTTAACACATTATGGATAACATTACAAAGACTGGATTCCAGAACAGTTAAGTGTGCTCATGAGGAACCTGTACATAGACAAAGAGGCAGTTGTTAGAACAGAACAAGGGGAAACTGAATGGTTTAAAATCAGAAAATGTGTGTGCCAGGTCTGTATCCTTTCACCATACTCAATCTGCATGCTGAGCAAATAATCCAAGAAACTGCACTATATAAAGAAGAACCTGACATTAGGATTGGAGGAAGACTCACTAACAGTCTGCAACATGCAGATGACACGACCTTGCTTGTTGAAAGTGAAAAAGACTTGAAGCACTTACTGGTGAAGATCAAAGACTTCAGTAAGGATTACATCTCAACATAAAAGAAAAATCCTCACAACTGGATCAATAAGAAACATCATGATGAATGGAGAAAATATTGAGGTTGTCAGGGATTTCATGTCAGTTGGATTATAATCAATGTCTATGGAAGCAGCAGTCAAGAAATCAAACAATGTATTGCATCAGGCCTATCTGCTGCAAAAGACCTCTTTAAAGTGTTAAAGAGCAAACATGTCGTTTTGAAGATTAAGGTGTGCCTGACTCAAGCCATGGTGTTTCCAATAGCTTCAAATGCATATGGGAGCTGGACAACAAGTAAAAAAAAAACATGGAAGAATTGATACATTTGAGATGTGTTGGTGAAGAATATTGAATGTACCATGGACTGCCAGAAGAACGAACAAATCTGTCTTGCAGGAAGTACAGCCAGAATCCTTCTTAGAAGCAAGAGTGGCCAGACTTTGTCTCTTGACTTTGGTCATATAATCAGGAGGGACCAGTCACTGGAGGAAGATACAAGTAGAGAGTCAGCAAAAAAGGGAAAGATTGTCAATGAGATGGATTGACACAGTGGCTGCAACAATTGCATCAAACATAGCAACAGTTGTGAGGATGGTGCAGGACAGGGCAGTGTTTCGTTCTGTTGTACATAGGCTCTCTATGAGTTGAAATTGACTCAATGGCACCTAACAATAACAACAAGAAGCAATGAACACATGGAAACAAAAATTAAAAAATCCAATACTATTTACAATCATTTGAAAAAAGAGAAATAATTAGGTGTTAATCTAACAAAACATGTATAGAACTTGTCATGTTGATAGCTGCAAAATACAGATGAAAGAAATCAAACAAGATCTGTTCATGAATTGGAAGACACAGCATAGTAAAGATACCAATTCTCCCCAAATTGAAAAATAGGTTTCATGCGATTCTTATCAAAATCCCAGGAAGATTTTTAAATAAATATAGGTAATGTTATTCTAAAAATTATACAAACAGGCAAAGGGACTGAAATAGCTAAAACAATTTCTAAAAAGAAGACCAATGTGGAAGAAATCCATATACCTGATTTCAAGATTTATTATATACTACATTAATCAAGACTATGGTATTTGTAATTGGCTTTCTCTGCTTGAGCTGTTCTTTGAAATCTGTTCAGCTCTCTTATCTTGTCATTTCTTCCATTTTCTTTAGCTACTCTCTGCTCAAGGGCAAGATTCAAAGTCTCTTCTGTCATCCATTTTGGTCTCTTCTTTTCTCATCTTTTTAGTGGTCTCTTGCTTTCTTCATGGATAATGTTCTTGATAGCCTCCCACAATTCTTCTGGTTTTTGGTCATTGGTGTTCAATGCATCAAATCTATTCTTAAGATGATCTCAAAATTCAGGAG
>NW_006921617.1:12256959-12258437 GCF_000298275.1 Orycteropus afer afer | reverse complement strand
CCTTTGTGATGATGAATGCCAAACCATTCCTCTTCAAACTGTCATTCCCGGCATAGTAGATCATATGGTTGTCTGATTCAAAATGGCTAAAACCAGTCCAATTCAGCTCACTAATGCCGAGGATATCAATCTTTATGCATTCCATTTCATTTTTGACAACATCTAATTTTCCTAGATTCATACTTCATACATTCCATGTTCCGATGATTAATGGACGTCTGCAGCTGTTTCTCCTCAAATTGAGTGGTGCCACATCAGCAAATGGAGGTCTCTAAAACTTTACCTTATCTATATGAGTAAGGCGGGGTTTACTCTGATGGTGCAGCTCTTTCCCAGTCCTATTTTGAGAGCCTTCTAACCTAACTGGACTATTCATAAAGTTGCACGGTAATGTATCAGACAGTGTTTCTCTGCACTATTCATAAGGTTTTCCCTGGCCAATTCTTTGAGAAGTGGATGGCCTCTCCCTTTTTCCTAGTCTATCTCAGTCTGTAAGCTGGGCTGATACCTGTGCACCATGTGCATCCTGCTGGGTTTGAAACACCAGTGGCTCAGCCTCAAAACTCACATCAACATGTCACTAGGGTAGGACAAACTGACAGACAAGTTTGTCTCCCTGTTGGAAATCTCTCCTACCACCCTCACCTGGATCCCTGCAGATGGCTGCTCCTCTGTCCTGGTTCCTGGGCCTTTTAATCCCATTTCTTCCTCTCTCCTGCCTGGCTGCTTTGGGCATGCCTGGGTTCCCTCTCCTCACCTGGATCCCTGTGGCTGACCAAAAGGGAAGAACATGTTTGGCATTTCTCAAGCTGAAAGAATTGAAGAAAAAATTTAAGCCATGAGTTGCAATATTGACAGATTCTATGGACAAAATATTGAATGATGCAGAAAACATCAAGAGAAAATAGCAGGAATACACAGAGTCACTGTACCAAAAAGAACTGGTTGCTCTTCATCCTTTTCAGGAAGTGCCATATGATCTAGAACCAATGATACTGAAGGAGGAAATCAAAGCTGCAATGAGAGAATTGGCAAAGAACAGGGCTCTGGGAATTGATGGAATACACATTGAGATATTTCAACAAACGGATGCCCCATTGGAGGCACTCACTCAGTTATGCCAAGAGATTTGGAAGACAGCCACCTGGCCAACTGACTGGAAGAGATCCATATTTATACCCATTCCAAAGAAAGGTGATCCCACAGAATGTGGAAATTACAGAACAATATCATTAATATCACACACAAATAAGATCTTACTGAAGATAATTAAAAAACAGTTGCAGTGGTATATTGACAGAGAGCTTCCAGAGGTGCAAGCTGGATTCAGAAGAGGACGTGGAACAAGGGATAGCATAGCTGTTGTCAGATGGATCTTGGTTCAAGGCAAAGAATACCAGAAAGATGTTTACTTGTGTTTTATTGACTATGCAAAGGCATTTGATTGTGTGGATCATGACAAATTATGGATAACGTTG
>NW_006921617.1:12207577-12256644 GCF_000298275.1 Orycteropus afer afer | reverse complement strand
GAAAACAAAAATCCTCACAACTGGACCAATGAGCAGCATCACAACAAATGGAGAGAAGATTGAGGTTGTCAAAGAATTCACATTGCTTGGTTCTACAATCGATGCCAGTGGAAGCAGCAGTCAGGAAACTAGACAATGTGTAGCACTGGGAAGGTCAATAGTGAAGGAACTGTTTCAAGTGCTGAGGAGCAGGGATGTCGCCTTGAGGACTAAGGTGCGCCTGACACAAGACATGATATTTCTAATCACCTTGTGTGCATATGAGAGCTGGACAATGAATAAGGAAGACCAAAGAAGGAACAAGGGAACACTATATGCTTTTGAGTTGTGGTGCTGGCAAAGAATGCTGAAAGTACCATGGACTGCTAAAAGAACTAACAGATCTGTCCTGGAGGAAGTGCACCCGAAATGCTCCTTGGAAGCGAGAATGGCTGGACTTCGTCTCACTTATTTTGGTCATGCTGTCAGAAGGGACCACTCCCTGGAGAAGGATGTCATGCTTGGTAGGGTGGAGGGTCAATGAAAGAGGAGAAGGCCTTAAATGAGATGGATTGACACAGTGGCTGCAATGATGGGCTCAAGTATAGCAGGGATCATGGAGCTGGTGCAGGATTGGACAATGTTTCATTGTGCTGTGCATGAGGTTGCTATGAGTCAGAAATGACTCGACAGCACCTAACAACAACAACAACATGGTATGTGTGAAGGGATGGATCAATAAATCAATAGATCAGAATAAAGAACCCAGAAATAGACTCAAACAAATATGCCCAACTGATTATGACAAGTGAATAAGCAATTAAATGAAAGAAAGATAATCTTTTCAACAAATAGTGCTTGTGATGGTTAAGGTTGCATATCAACTTGGCTGGGCCATGATTCTCAGTGGCTTGGCAGTTATGATGTAGTCATCTTCCATGATGAGATCTGATATTATGCAATTGCCTCCATGATGAGATCTGCCATGAACAGCCAATCATTTGAAAGATGGTTTCCTATGGAGTGGGTCTGCTTCAATATATATGGGCGTTCTGGAAAGCTCTCTGCTTTTTTCTCTTCTGGATCCTGCATCTAGCTCATCATGTTCTGACTTCTGGTTCTTTACACTTGAGTCAGCAGCCTGCTATGTTGCCTGCCGATCTTGAGACTCAGTAGCCTCTGCAGCTTGTGAACTAGCAGACTGCCATCTTACCTGCTGATCTTGGATTTGTCAATCTTCACAGCTTGTGAGCCTGCAGCTTGCCATGTGAGTTGTTGCTCTTGGATTCATCAGCCTCTGCAGTTATGTGAGTCAGGAGAAGCCTCCAGCCTGACATCTGACCAAGAGGCTGGCAAGACTTGAGACTTGCCAGCCTCTACAACCACATGAGCCATTTCCTTGAGCTAAATCTCTCTATGTATATCCATAAATAAGCTTCATTTTTTTTTTTTTTCTCCTTTGTTCTCTCTCACTCCAGAGAACTTAGCCAGTGCTGGAGCAATTGGACATTCATAGACAAAAACATTAATCTCAACCTAAGTCTTAAACCTTATAGAAAACTAACTCAAAATTGATCACAAACTTAAACTCTAAAACTTTTAGAAAAGATCACAGGAGAAATATCTTCAGGACCTAGAGCTAGGCTAAGAATTCTTAAACCCAATACCAAAAGTGTGATTCATAAAAGAAAAAATTGATAAATTGCACTTCATCAAAATTAAAAACTTTTGCTCTGTGAAAGACTATGTTGAGAAGATAAAAGGACAAGTTAGAGACTGGGAAAACATATTTGCAAACCATTTATCTGTCAAAGGACTAGTATTTAGAATGTACATAGCACTCTGAAAACTCAACAGTAAAAGAAAGCAAACAAAAAACAAAACTCCAAAAAGCAAACCACAAACAATTCCATTACAAAATGGACAAAACACCTGAAGAGATATTTCACAGAAGAGATATATGGATGGCAAATAAGCACATGAAAAGATGTACAACATCATTAGCACCAGGAAAATGCAAATTAAAACCATATACCAAACAGAATGGTTAGATAAAAAATAGTGACAACACCAAATGCTGGTGATGATATGAAGAAAATGGATTACTCATAGATTGCTGGTTGGAAGTAAAATCACACAGCCATTCTATAAAATAGTTTGGGAGTTTCTAGAAAACATAAATATGCAAGTACCAGCATAAGGGTAAAGGGTCATTGAAAAAGGGGAAGGGAGGACCTTTAATGAGATGGATTAACACAGTGGATGCAATGATGGGCTCAAGCATAGAAAGCATTGTGAGGATGGTGCAGGACCAGGCGGTGTTTTGTTCTGTGGTACATAGGGTCACTACAAGTTGGAGCCAATTCGCTGGCACCTAAGAACAATAGCAATAGCATAGGGGCATTGGTGATTTACTGGTAGAATTATCATCTTCCATGAAGAAGGCCCAAATTCTATTCCCAACCAATGTACCTCCTGCTCAGCCACCACCTATCTGTCATTGGAGGCTTGCTTGTTGTTATGATGCTTAACAGGTACACTAAGAAGGACTGGGAAGAAAGGCCTAGGATCTACTTTTGGGATCAGTCAGTGAAAACTCTATTGATCACAATTCTATCCATCACCAATCATGGGGATGGCGCAGGACCAAACAACATTTCATTGCATTGTGCATGAGGTTGCAATGAGTCCAGGACAGACTCTAAGGCCAAAAACCAAAATTCACTGTCCTCGAATTGAGTCCAACTAATAGCAACCCTCATTGGGCTTCCAAAACTGTAAATCTTTGTGGAAGCAGACTGCTCCATCTTTCTTTTGTGGAGTGGCTGGTGGGTTTGAACCACCAGTCTTTTGGTTAACAGCCAAATGCCTTAATCAATACATCACAAGAACTCCTTAAGGACTGACTAGATAATAATGCCTTTAAATTATGAGTTTGCCAGGTATATATTTTCAAGTGCTGAAGAGCAAAGATACTCCTTGAAGACCAAGATGTGCCTGGTCTTCAAGCCATGGTTTTTTCAATTACTTCGTATGCATGTGAGAGCTGGACAATGAATAAGGAAGGCCGAAGAAGAATTGATGCTTTTGAGTTGTGGTGCTGGCGAAGAATGCTGAAAGTACCATGGACTGCTAAAAGAATTCACAAATATGTCCTGAAAGAAGTACAGGCGGAATGCTCTTTGGAAGTGAGAATGGCCAGACTTTGGTCATGTTGTAAGAAGGGACCGTTCCCCAGAGAAGGATATCATGTTTGGTAAAGTGGAGGGTCAACGACAAGGGGGAAGGCCCTCAGCAAGATGGATTGACACAGTGGCTACAATGATGGACTCAGGTATAGCAAGAATTGTGCAGCTGGCACAGGACCAGACAGTGTTTTGTTCTGTTGTACATATGGTCACTATGAGTCAGAGATGACTCTATGGCACCTAACAATGACAACAATATTTTAAAATAATTAATCAATTTAATCTTTAAACTATTTTTATTTACACACAAGTGTTCTGGAATGAATTACATAAACTATATAAAATGACCTAAACTTTCACTCTCCTCATAATCCCCCCATATATTTGTCCCATTTGTTGTATCACAAAAGCTCTCATTCATTCCCATTCTCTCAATCATTGATTGATTCATTTAAAACATATGCTGTACAGACCATGAGCAATGCCTTGAGCCCCACACTATCCCATGTTTTTCTTAAATAATATTTTATTGTGTTTTTACTGAAAGTTTACATGGCAAATTAGGTTCCCATTTGACAATTTCTACATAAATTGTTTAGTAACATTTGTTACATTTTTCACAATGTGTCAACATTCTCTTTGATTGCTTCCTGGTTGTTGCATATCCAATACTCTAGTTTCTCTGCCCCCTGGTCTTCTCATCTTTGCTTTAGAGTAAATACTGACATTTTGGTCTCTTATGGGTGATTTTTGAAGGGAGCATCATGGGTAATATCCTTTATTTTGTGTGCAAATTTCCTAAAAGGTGACCTCAGGATGTTTTTGGTTCAAGGTTTAGAGTATCTGAAGGGCGGTAGTCTCAGGGTAGGCTCTAGTCTCAATTGGTCCAGTAGGTCTGGACTCTAAGAATTTCAGTTCTGTTCTATGTTTTTCTCACATTCTTCCAAGGGTCATCTATTGTGGCCCTGACCAGAATGGTCAGTAGTGGTAGCTGGGCACCATCTAGTTCTTTGGGTCCCAAGGCAGATAAGGCTAAGGTCCATGTGGGCTATTAGCTGTTTAGACTAGTTTCTTCTCTGAACTTTGGTTTCCTAATTTCTCTTTTGCTTCTGATGAATAGAGACCAACGGTAGTATCTTAGATGGCTATTAGTAAGCTTTTAAGACCCCAGATGCTACTCAGTTCATTAGAATCCAGAGCATGAATTTTGTGAACTATAGTCTTACAATTGACTGAGTTGTACCACGAGACTGAGGTTCTAAGCTTTCAAACCTAATACATCAATCCACCAAAGTGTTTGGTTATGTCCGAGAAATATCTATAACTGTGTCCTTTATGAATGTGTATGTGTGCTCAAATATCTGTATACACATGTACATATAGATCATATAGATTATATCATTCTATCTGTGCACACATACATACAGATCTGTATCTACCTATACACATATATGCCTATACATATACATATGTGAGCCATACACTTGTTTTTTGGTTATTGTTGGTGTTGTTGCCAAAACATATATGTCATATTCTTCAGCACAAATATCCTTTTCTTTTAGTGGCATTGTTTACTTTGTTCAAGCTGTGCTCATTACAGTCACATTTGGTGCTACTTTTCCCATGACAAAAATAACAAGCATCTGTGATCTAGGAGGTTCTCCCTCTCCTCTACCCATCCTTGGTAGCCACCAATGAACATTTGTCTCTGTATGTTGTTGTTGTTGTTATGTGCCGTCGAGTCAGCCCCGACTCATAGCGACCCCTCCTTGGGTTTCTGAGGCAGTATCACTACAGAAGTAGGATTGCCCAACCTTCCTTCCGAGGAGTGGCTGGTGGGTTTGAACCGCCAGCTGTCTGGTTAGCAGGCAAGTGTCTTAGCCACTATGCTACCAGAGCTCCTCAGCCATGGTGATACAGAATCTCGTTGTAGTTTTGCTTTGGATCTCTCTAAGGCTATACACTGCTCCATCTTTGTGGAGTCCCATTAAGTCACCTTCTGGATTCATATGTATATATATTATATCTCTGTATATGTATATACAGAGATATGTCTCTGTATATACATATCTATTCTTGTCTTATAAAAATGAGATCATATAGTATTTGTCCTTTTGTGGTTGACTTCACTTAGTATTATGTCCTCTAGATCCATGCATGTTGTAATATGTTTAATGGAGTCATTGTTCTTTCTGATCGTGTAATATTCCATTGTGTGTATGTACCACATTTTATTATCCATTCATCCATTGAAGAGCACTTAGGCTATTCTCATTTTTTGCTATTGTGAATAATGCTGCAATAAACTTATGTGTGCATGTGTCTGTCTGTGTTTCTTTTACTGGATCTGTAGGGTATATACATAAAAGTGAAACTGCTAGATCATAAGATATTTCTATTTCTAGTTTTTTGAAGAAGCACCACACTGTTTTCCATAATGGTTGTATCATTTTACAGTCCCACCAGCAATGGATCAGGGTTCCATACTCCCCATATCATCACCAACATTTGTTGTTATTTGTGTTTTTTTTTTTTTTCCCCCACAGTGACATCTTGTTGTTGTTGTTGTTGTTATGTGCTATCAACTCGGACCTGACTCATAGTGACCCCTCCTTGAGTTTCCAAGGCAGTATCACTACGGAAGTAAATTGCCCCATCTTCCTTCTGAGGAGTAGCTGGTGGGTTTGAACCGCCAGCCTTCTGATTAGCAGTCAAGTGCCTAAGGCACTATGCTACCAGAGCTCCTCAGCCATGGTGATATAGAATCTCATTGTTTTGCTTTGGATCTCTCTAAGGCTATACACTGTCCCATCTTGGTGGAGTCCCATTAAGTCACCTTCTGGATTCATGACTCTCAGATATTATAGAAAAGAAATGCTGAATTCTGATTGTGATTTGCTTGTGAAAGACACTTCCTGTATGTTTGTTTTTGAACTTTTAAAAAACCTGCTTCAATATTTGCAACCCAAAGAAGGTACAGAAGATCTGATAGGGTTCTTAGGTGAAATATTACAGCCTTATAGCTAGATACTCTCTGGTGGTTCTTGCTTTTTAGATCAACGGGCTTTTCAAACAACATGGAAAGTGAAAAAGCACTTTCTTTTCTTATTTAGAGTTTTGTAGACCAGATATATTATTTAACTAAGGTAAGGGATGGAGAGAGGGATATTTTCTTTTTCTCTCAATTTCCCTATTGAAAATGATTCTGAAAGCATTCAAACTCAAGGATTTTTAACCTGAGAGCCATAGATAGATCTGGACACCCTTGGAAATTGTATACCATATTTTGGTGTAAGTGTACTTTGTTTGGAGAGAGAGTGAGCCTATAGCGTCCTAAGATTTTCTAAGTGCCAGAAAATACAAACACTTCCATATTAATGGGTCTGATGGATCAAGGAGAAGTCATGAGAACTAGAAGTAAGTGGGGAACAGCCTACCCATAGCTGTGTTATGGAGTGTGCTCCCAGCCTTTCAAGGTCTGACTCAAATACCTCCTCATCAGAGAAGCTTTTTCTGAACAGCTTGCCCCTACTCCACTAGAAGTCATCTCTTCTTGGAATTCCCAACATCTTTTATTTGCACTTCTCTTAAGACACTTACCACTTTTTATAGTATCTTAGAATCTTGTCTTCACCTTTGTTCCCCAGCTCTGTACGATCATGGATTTTGGTCTAAGTAGACAATCTATAAATATTTGTTGGGTAAGTGAATGAATTGTAGATTTTACTCATCAAACTGTCAGTGAGTCCAATGGTTTGGTGACAGCCCTTGCAGAAATGACCTGGAGACTTGGAGGTGGGAATTCTAGGTTCCTTATCTTTTCAACATGCCAACAGAAGATGGAAGTTATTGGGGAATGAATGGAGGATTTCGCACAAACATGAGCTGCTCAGTAGAGAAAACGTATATAGTCAATCCTCTTGAATACCTGTTCAGTGAGAGTGAAGAGTGTTTAGATCAGCTGTGGATTTGAAAATTGCACCCTTCCTTGTACCAGTTACCTTATTTGGGAAATACTTTAAAAACTGACAATTTCCCAATTTCATGTAATCTTTAGGGTAAAAAACAACATCGTTGTCAAGTCGATTCCTACTCACGGTGATCCCATGTGTGTCAAGGTAGAACCGTGCTCCATAGAGTTTCCAATGGCCTTTGGAGGCAGATGGCAGGCCTTTATTTCTTTCTTTGAAGCACCTCTGGGTGGATTCAAACCTCCAACTTTCTGTTTAGCAGATGAGCACATTAGCCATTTGCATCACCTAGAGACTATGCTTTAGGGGTAAATCCCTTCTTTTAAAGTGGGTGCCGCGTTCTCTTTTCCAGTGGAATTTACTCCAACCTCCCTCTGCATTGCCTTCAACCCCTGTCTTGCATTCTTGGCTTTTGAAGAGGGGAGGCAAATCCCTCTCTTATCTGGGATTGCTTGCTTAAACAAACGCAGTGGTGTGGAGATACTGTCCTTTGGAAACTTGGCTTGGGACACTTTACCAAGTGTCTGCAAACATTGAGACAAGTAAAACTGCCCACTGTTGACCCAGAGCCCATTGTCTCTGCCAGGGCTGCTCTTCCCTGAAAGGGCCTTGTTTTAGGGGGTGGAGGTGGTGAGAGTTGGCCCAAGGGAATCCCTCAGCTGGGGCTTTGGGCTGGGGAATTGTGCTGCTGTTTGTTTACACAACTTGAATGTAAATGGGATTGTTTGAGCTGCCCAAGATATTTGGGCAAGTAGGGGGAGGAGGCAGCTTGCTGGGTGATAGAGTTGCCAGCAGGGACTTTGATGGGTGGCTGGCTGGGGGGTTGTCAGCCTTCTGATTGCAAAGCCAGAGGGAAGGATGGTCCTTCCGGCTTGACCATGGTACGTCAGGACCTGGGTCAATAGGTCAGACCATGAAGTCTATAAAATGTTAAGGCTAAAACTTGAAAAGTAGGTCAGGACATGAGGAACATCTAACTCAAGACCAACCCTCTATTTTCTAAACGATAACAATTCAGAATAACAAAAACACTAGATATTTGTTTTTTGGATCTTATTAAAAAAAAAAAAAAAACACCCACAGAAATCGTTGTAATCATCAACCAGTTTTCAACAAGAAAAAGTAAGAATGATGTGTGAAAAATTGTAGATTAGAAGGAGTGCTTCCATCACTCCTTGGGATACAGTGGGTTTCCATTAGGGTATATTCAACAGCCTGTGGGAAAAATAAGTCTGGTTTTTGTTGTGGAGCACATACCCTTTCCTTTGACCTGGGGAAAAGGACAGAAAGTGTGAAAAAATGAGAAGAATTTGGGAATAATAAAAGGAATCTCTGCAATGCTGGGCCTGGCCTATGTGATTGGGCCTCATGTGGACCATGCCTCAGGTCACCAGGGCACTCAAATAATAGGGAGACACCCCACATCAGGTGTAGTTATCTGGGCGGGATGCTCCCTGTGGAAGAAAGGATTAGAAAAAAACATGCTGCTAAGAATGACAAGATCCTAATACAAGTTATATGAGTTAATTGTCAAGACAAATTTATGACACAGACTTATAGAAAAAGAGACTACAGTTCAGAGAGTTTAAATAACTGATTTGGACCACAGTGAACTGATTAAATCTGGATTTAAATTAAGTTCCTTCTGATTTCCAAACCCTTCCTCTTTCCAATGCACCATACCAAAACTACGCCAAAAAGAATGCAAATGTGCAAGTTTTTTAAAAAAACAAACAATCCTCTTTTGATATGCTAATAGCATATCACTCATACAGGCCTTCAGCTAAATAAACAAGTCCTTAAGGGAAGGATGTTGTTATTGTTGTTAGATGCCATCCAGTCCATTCCCACTCATAGTGACCAATATGACAGAGGAGAACTGCCCTGTAGGATTTCCTCATAGTGACCAATATGACAGAGGAGAACTGCCCTGTAGGATTTCCTCGGGTGTAATGTTCGTGGGAGCAGATTGTTGGGTCCTTCTCCTGTGGAGCTACTGGCTGAGTTTGAACTGATGACCTTTTGGTTAGCAGCTGAGCATTTAACCATTGTGCCACTGGGGCTTCTTTAAGGGAAAGATAGTAATGTTAATAAGAGTAATAAGAGTAAAAACCTACTGATCTTCTGATTGGGTATGTTGTTGTTGTTAGTTGCCTTAGAGTTGATTCTGATTCATGGCAACCCCATGCATGCAGAGTAGAGTACTCCACAGGGTTTTGAAGACTGGGACCTTTTGGGAGAAGATTGGCAGGCCTTTCTTCTGAGGCACCTCTGGTGGTTTCAAACTGCCAACCTGTCTGCTAGTAGTTGAGTGCTTAACCGTTTGAGCCATTGATTTTACATTATTTGGAGACAGAGTGCTTGTGATCTTCGTTTTAAGATAGTATTATATTTTTTTTGGACATTTCCCCTTCTACTTAATTAAAATAAAGTTGTGGTCGAATATTCTGTACCAGGGTTAGTAGACCTTACAAAGAGCACTGCTCTTTTATGGTTAACATGAACATCACTGAAAATAGTTAAAACATTTTATAATAGTAAAGTTAAAACATTTTATATAATAGTAATGATATATAATAATATATAATATAATAATATATAATAGTAAATAATATATAATTGTAATCTGGTAGCATAGTGCTAAGACACTTGCCTGCTAACCAGATGGCTGGCGGTTCAAACCCACCAGCCACTCCTCGGAAGGAAGGTTGGGCAATCCTACTTCCATAGTGATACTGCCTCGGAAACCCAAGGAGGGGTCGCTATGAGTCGGGGCCTACTCGACGGCACATAACAACAACAGCAACAAAGTTAAAACATTTTAATAGTAAAGTTAAAACCTTTTATAACAGTATTTTGATGAAAACTTTAGAACACTGCTTCAGTGAAAAAGACCTTATGTAATTTCTGTGAGCTGATTTCTGTATGGTTTTAAAGTCTATGCTACTTTTGCTGCTCTAGCTGCTGGGCATCACGTCACCCGCACCATGAACTGCAGAGCGAATAGTGGTGTAACAGACAACATAGAACAGTCTCTGTTTTTATTCCATTTGGCAACTTCATCCTCCTAAGCTCTGAGGGTTTCTTAAGGTAAGAGCCAAAGAGCTTTTCAAGATCAGACCGTGACCACACTTGTTTCACTGTGAGCTGGGAGCTTCTTCTAGCACTTCAGGTCTTTGACAGCAGAAAACTGCCTATCTCCACATACTTTAAAAAGAAAAGTTTCAGTTAAGTGAAGAGAGTATTTACAATATGTATAAAAGCAAACACACAACGCTGGTGATACGGTCCTGGAGAGTCAGACGGTGAGTTTGTGTCAGTCTACACTGTTCCTAGAGGATGTGGAGGTGAGTCTTGGGGACACGAGAAGGGCTGTGACTTGTAGAGCTGCTGTTGGATGGGCACTGCTGGCCTCCATCCGTGCTCAGGAGATCACATGGGAATGCAGGGGTCTGAGCTAGATGGGTGAGCTAGAATTCCTATTTCTTCCCTGGTCCCCCAACCCCCATGAAAATTTCAAACTGACACATTTTAGAATAATAATTTTTCTGCACCCTGGTGTTCTCACTAAGATATACGTAGGTTGTTAAAAGTTAGATTAAATGGAGGGTCTTTTCATACTCTTTAAGGATGCCTTCTTTTTCCAGGTCCCACCTCAATTCCTCAAATTCTAAACTCCAAATACTTGAAAGGTTCAAACTGTGTTGATTTTAATTATGGCAATTTACAAGTGACAAATATATTAGTAATGGGTGTTCTTTCTGTAGATTTGTTTAGAAGTGAAAACAATGTGGCTAGTCATAAAAGCTTCTATTTGTTTTAGGCTGGATGGCTCACTTGTTCCAGGAGGGACAGGTTTGTCAGCAGACAACTAGATTTCTCATGATGTGTATAGCACTCTTAAAGCTAAAGATATAATATAGATGAATGCCTGCAGCTAAGGAAGAATGGTCACCATTTTAAAGGATTTGAATTCTGTTGCATACATTAATCACGTGTTAGTTTAAATAAGACTTACCTGCTTTATAATTGTCAGTATGTGGAAATATACTGAATGAGAGTCAAGATGGTTTTAGATATGTGGCTAGAGTATCTGACTAAGTAGCTCCTGATGCCATTTCCCATGGAAAAGCCCAAGGGCAAGTCTATTTGTCACATGTTTATTTTCTGTCTTGATCACTTGATCACAGGAAATAGCAAGGACAGGTTGAGTGTGTATGTGTTGTAGAGTCAAGATTCAGGGGTTCAAGTCCCACTCACTACCCCTTGTCTGTGTGATCTTGGGCAAGTGGGGTTATCTTTCTGTGTTTCTGTATCCTAATATATGAAATAGGCCTAATTATAGGATTAAATAAGATCATATATATAAACCCATGTGCTGAGCACATAGTAGGTGCTCAATAAATGAAAACCATTTTTACTAGTATTGTTGTTGTTAGTTGCCATATAGTCAGCTCTGACTCATGGCAACCTTATGTATCACACAACAAAACGTTGCCTGATCTTGACCCACACTTATCATTGTTGATATATGTAATGTACTGAATTATGTCCCCCCAAAACATGTGTTGTAAATGTTAACCTCTATGCTTGTGGTTGGCTAAGGAACACTGATGGTACAGTGGATAGACATTTGGCTGCTAACCAGAAGGTCAGCAGTTCAAATCCACCAGTCGCTCCATGGAAGGAAGATGGGGCAATCTACTTCAGTAAAGATTTACAGCCTCAGAAACCCAATTGGGGTCGCTATGAGTTAGAATTGACTGAATGGAAGTGAATTTGGTTTGGTTTATGCCTGTGGTTATAATCCTATTTGGGCATGAGTTGTCTTTGTTATGTTAATGAGGTGGATTAGTGTAGGTTGTATTTTGAGTCAATCTCCTTCAAGATATGAAAGATTAAACAAGTGAACAGAGGAGAGTTGGGGTAAGATGCCAAGACACATGAGGTCTCCAAGGAATCAAGAAACAGAAACTGAAGAGACAAGGACTTTCCCCTGGAGTCAACAGAGAGAGAAAGTCTCTCACAGTTGGTGCTCTGAATTCAGACTTCTAGCTTCCTAGACCATGAGAAAATAAATTTGTTTGTCAAAGCCACCCCCCTGTGGTATTTCTGTTATAGATAATTAAGACTATAAGCCTGAGTCCATTGTTGTGGTTATGGTGTCAGTCTATCTCATTGAGGGTTTTCCCTGACCTTCCACTTTACTAAACATGATGTCTTTTTGTAGCAGTAATATTACTTCTTGAGAACAGCACCTGGCAGTCTGAAGAGCTAATAATGGTAGGGGTGTGGAGTAATGGATAAACACAGCCAGAGGGAATATGGTAGTAAAATTTCTCAAGAATTTGCCTGCGCCCATGAAAAATGGAAGCAAAAAAGCTTTCATTTACAGAATTCCCTGAAATCTTAGGCAAGGCTCATGCAGGGGACACAATTGTGGTATCTTGGGGGTGAGGGAACTATGGGAATGAGTGAGATGGATGAGGATTTAGTTATGTGACTCACCAGTTCTAAAACTTGGAGCAAATTCTCTGTACCTTAAAGTCTTCATTTGTGAAATAGGGATTGAAAATACCTAAATGACAGAGTTGTTGTGATGATAAATAGTGTAATTATGCAAAAGTGTCCCACGTGGATGGATATGCAGGAAACATTTCTTTTCCAGATAGAATCTGACTTCATACAGAATAATGAATCATTGAAAGTATATAGTCCTATGAGCTAGGAGGCCAGGCACAGCCTTTAGATTCACCCCGGAAGGAGCAAGCAGGTCCCAGCTGCTGTGGGTCACTCCCAGTATAACCATAGACTTTTCACCCAGGCTGCCTCAGGAGTCAGGAACTCAGGATGCACGTCTTTCCCTAGCACAGCCCTTTGTCGCTATTGTTCTAAAAGGTCTCCTACTATTTGTTCAGGAGCTCTGGTAGCATAGCGCCTAAGGTGCTAACTTGCCTGCTAACCAGAAGGCTGGCGATTCAAACCCATCAGCCACTCCTCAGAAGGAAGGTGGAAGGAAGGTTGGGCAATCTACTTTCGTAGTGATACTGCCTCCCTCGGAAGCCCACAGCTGGCTTGACCCCTGGCTTATGTCTCACAGATAAGTGTCCTGCTGGTGCTGGCCAGTTCTTCTGCTAGTCCTTGTTCCTCTAAGGCACATCTGGAAGTGCCAGGGAGCGGTGACAAGTGCCCAGGGACTGGTCCTGGTGTCCCTGCCACTCAGGGACCCTGTAGGACAGAGTAGAACTGCTCCCATAGGGTTTCCAAGGCTGTAAATCTTTATGGAGGCAGACTGTCTCATCTTTCTGCTTCGGAGCTGCTGGTGGATTTGAACCACTGACCTTTTGGTTAGTAGCCATGTGCTTAAGCACTGCATCACCAAAGCTCCTAAGTTGGCTCCTTAATGACACTTATTTCCTACTGTGTAATGGCCATGCTCTTTGACCTTACTTGCAAAGGCCCCCAGGTGATCAGCCCTCACTGTGACATGCAGTCCTGCTAGATTTCTCTGTTTTGTCTAGTAGGCAGCATCCCTGATCTTCCTAGAGATCTGAGACTCTGTGGGTTCACTCTCCCATTCCCTGGACCTTTCTGAGTGTTCCCTACCTTCTACCTGGAATGCCATTCCCTCTAAATCTCGTTCTGCCTTCAAGTCTCAGTCAAAGTCGTACCTCCACCTGACACCTTCCCTTCCAGTTCAACTCCCAGGAGCTTTTCCTTTGAGCTCTTATAGTCTCCACTCACAGGGATGTTGTTCATTCATCCTCTTTTGTGCATTTGCTTTAAAAGAAAATTTATAGCATAAAATTTATACCATAAAAATAGTCATTTTAACTCTTTTCAAGTGTATAGTTCAGTGGCATTAATTGTATCCATATTGTATGCACTATCTATTTCCAAAAGTTTTTCATTACCCCAAACAGAAACTCTGTTAAGAAATCCTCCCCCCAGCCCTGCATAACTACTAATCTACTTTCTGTCTCTGTGCATTTGCCCCTTGTAGATATTTCATAGAAATGGAATCAAACAATACTTGTCCTTTTTATATCTGACTTAGCATGTTTTCAAGCTTCATCCACACTGTAGCATGTTCTGGAACTCCATTTCTGTTATATGTATACACATATTCTGTTACATATATACATATATATAGGAGCTCTTGTAGCATAGTGCCTAAGGCATTTGGGTGCTAACCAGAAGGCTGGTGGTTCAAACCCACCAGCCACTCCTTGGGAGGAAGGTTGGGCAATCTCCTTTGTAGTGATACTGCCTGGGAAACCCAAGGAGGGGTTGTTATGAGTAGGATCCGACTGGACGGCAGTGAGTTTTATATACATATATAAATATGTAATATATACATATATATATGTAATATTTTGTTATATATATATATAATACTTTGTTATATATATATATATATATATATTATTTTGTTTATCCATTTTTTCTGTTGATAGACACTTGGGTTGTTTCCACCTATTTGCTGATTTTCCTTGTGTGTTTGCTCTCTAATTTGTGTTTGACACTCTACCCTCCCACCCCCCATGCATATATCCCAACTAGAATTTGTTGTTGTTAGGTGCCATTGGGTTGGTTCTGACTCATAGCAACCCTGTGTACAACACAAAAAAACACTGCCTCATCCTGCACCATCCTCACAACACTGCCATGTGGAGCTCGTTGTTGAAGCCGCTGTGTCAATCCATCTAGTTGAGGAGCTTCCTCTTTTTCACTGATCCTCTACTTTATTTTTTGACTGCCTTCCAACCCAAGAAGCTCATCTTCTAGCACTGTATTAGACAATTTTCTGCTGCTATTCATAAGGTTTTCACTGGTCAATTTTTTCAGAAATATACTGCCAGATCTTTCTTCCTAGTCTGTTTTAATCTGTAAATGCCACTGAAACCTGTCCACCATGGTGACCTTGCTGGTATTTGAAATACCAGTGGCATAGCTTCTAGCATCACAAACAAACAAACGAACAAACAAACAAACAAAATTGCTACTGACAAGTCATTTCTGACTCATAGTGACCCCTCCTTCGGTTTCTGAGGTGGTATCTCTACGGAAGTAGATTGCCCAATCTTCCTTCCAAGGAGTGGCTGGTGGGTTTGAACTGCCAGCCTTCTGGTCAGCAGCCAAATGTCTTAGGCACTGCGCTACGAGAGCTCTCTCTGACATCACAGCAACATGCAAATCACAGCAAACTGGCAGACAAATGGTGGAACTAGAATTTAGGGCCCTTAAAAGACAGCCAGTGGTGGACTAGCACATGGTTGCTCCAGAGGTTTTTCTTCCTTGGAGAAGCAGAGGCTGCATCCTATTTTCTTGCTCACTTCACAAAACTCCGTTTCTATTTTGTGAGATGGCAGTGGCTTACCATTAATGATCCTTATTATTCACACTCTTAAATTAATTATGATATGCCAGTCTTTGTGAGGTTCTCTATGGGACTGGATTGCTAGAAGGAAAGAAAAAAATTTTTTAGAGTCAATAAGTTTAATCAGTTACAAAGTAAAGTGCAGGGTCCTCAGGAAATACTTCCAGGAAGACTTCCATGGAGCTTGCTCCATGCAACAGATTCCCACACATTCCTACTCACACCAACAGATTTAAAGTTTGTTCAGTCCTGACAATATGCAGGACTGGATGCTTCTCCTGTCTTTTATGAACTTTCATGCTACTAAAATGAGGTCACTCACACACTCACTGCCATCAAGTCGGATCAGACTCATAGTGACCCCTCCTTGGTTTTCCAAGGCAATATCACTACAGGAGTAGATTGCCCAATCTTTCCTCCAAGGACCGGCTGGTGGGTTTCAATGGCTAGCCTTCTGGTTAGAGTCAAATGTCTTAGGCACTACACTATATGTTCAATATAATTACAAATATATACACATCTACCCACACACATATATGTATACTTGTATCTTTTTCTTTTCCTTTTTTGTTGTATAGAGTCAGAAAGATCTAGCTAGATTCAGATCCCAATCTGCTACTCACTTCATCTAGGCCCTTAGGTATGTTTCTTAACCTCTTTCAGCCCATTTCTCATTTATAACATGCAAGCAATAGGTCTTCTTTGAGGGGATGTTGTAAGGCATTTGAGATAAGGTGTTTGGGGTGCTTAGTACAGTGCCTAGGAGCACTGGTGATGTAGTGCCCAAGGCATTTGACTGCTAACCAGAAGGCTGGCGGTTCAAACCCACCAGCCACTCCTCAGAAGGAAGATTGGGCAATCTACTTCCATAGTGATACCACCTTGGAAACCCAAGGCGGGGTCACTATGAGTTGGATCTGACTCAGTGGCACTGAGTTTGGTTTTTTTTTTTTTTTTGATAGTACAGTGCTTGTCACACCAAGTGTCTCAGTCAAGGGTAATTGTAGCAGTGGTGTGCCTGAGAAAAAGACAGAGGCCACTGGTAGGAGATCTCTGTGCCATAGGCTTGGGAGGTCCTTAACCTTATCAAATTATCAAGGGTCAAGGCTGGGGCCCTGATCCTGAGACTTCTTCCTATACCTGCACCCTATTGGTTTCTCTAAAGACAAAGCAGACCCTTTTCACCCAGAGCCCTTGAGTGGGCTTGAGGAAGGATATCTATCACCTGCACCCATTTCATAGTATCCCCTGAAATGACTACTAGTGTGGACCCTCGGTGCTTAGATTTGCCACTCCTACCCCCTCCCCACTGCCCTCCACAAAAAAATCTCTTTTCTGAAGCTCCTAGACAATTTTTTGGAAGCACTGGGCTGGTATAAATCTTCTACCTGCATTCTGCTGAGCCAGGGCTTCTCATCACTCTGTGGGATCCTCCCATAAACAAGAAGCTACTATTGTCTCTAGCCACCAAGGAACAACTAGTGATGGAGCCAGAGGTTCTGGCCAAGCCAGGTGATATGATCGGTTGGAACAACCTGGTATCTAGAACCAAGGGAGTGGGGTGACAACAGATTAGAAAGCAAAGCACCAAAAATGTGACTTATGGTGGAGGGAGAGAACACAGGAAGGAAATATCACTGGGGGGTCTGGGGGAAGTCTCAAATACCAGGAAGCAATTTGAATTTTATATTGAGAGGAAGAAGGTTTAGGGAAGTGACAAAGTCATTTGAGCCCCTTAGCAAATCCCCTGACATCATTAGGGATACTGGGGGGAGGCTGACGGACAAATAAAAGAACAAAGAGATGACAATGAGAATTGGCGTCACTGGTTTTGGGTGCCAATCCATGTCAGGCATTGGGGTAGACACTCTAGGACCCCACCCCTCATGGTGTGTTTCAGGACCAGTAGCACAGACATTCCTTGGAGGCTGTTAGGAATGCAGACTCTCAGGCCTCACCCTAGTTCCATCAAATCAGAATCTGCATTCAACAAGATCCCCAGGTAAATTGTATGCATTTTAAAGCTTAAGAATCCTTTCCCTCGAGGGACAAATAATCAGTTTATGGATCTATACAGAGAGGGCAATAGCTACAGCTTACATTTACAGTCATGTACTGCTTAATATCTGTTGGGGCAAGGTCTGACCACATAAACATTCCTGATCCCATAAGGTTATAATGTTGTTGTTGTTGTTGTTTTATGTGCCGTCGAGTCGGACCCGACTCATAGTGACCCCTCCTTGGGTTTCCGAGGCAGTATCACTACAGAAGTAGATTGCCCCATCTTCCTTCCCAGGAGTGGCTGGTGGGTTTGAACCACCAGCCTTCTGGTTAGCAGTCAAGTGCCTTAGCCACTGTGCTACCAGAGCTCCCATAGAGCCCAGAAATTCAGTTCGGATAATGGAATGTAGTAGATACAACAGCTTCCTGTACATAACACATGTATGTCATGTCTTTTATATACAAAATGATTGCATTGCCAGGCATATAATGGTACCAGACCAGACCAGACTCACTGCCATCAAGTTGGATCTGAATCATAGCCACGCCTCCTTGAGTTTAGTACATATATAACCCATAATGCACATGTCTTGATAGTCATAAAAGAATGCCTATGTTACTGGGTTATGTATGTAGGGGTCTGTACTTTCTATCATTTCTGGTTTGGTTTGGTACTTTCTATCAAGGAGCTCTGGTGGCGCAGTGCCTAAGGCATTTCACTGCTAACCGAAGGTTGGTGGTTCAAACCTACCAGTGGCTCTTAGAAGGAAGATGGGGCATTCTACTTCCATAAAGATTTACCTCCTTGGAAATCCAGTGGGTGTCACTATGAGTCAGAATCAACTCAATGGCAGTGGGTTTGTTTTTCCAGTACTTTCTATCATTATTTTAATGTGACCTTTCCCTACTTACACATAACAAGTTTACTGAGTAACAGTGTTTGCTTTGACTCCTAGGCAGCAGTATTCAATCTCTTGTATTGTGTCTCTTGAATGTTGTAGTGTTATTTCTCTGTTTAATTTTCTTTCAAAAATATTACTGCGAAAAGCATTATGTCTTCCAGACACAGAAAAACCATTGCTAATGGTAGTAGCAGCAAGAGGCAAAAGAGGAGTATCAATCTGGAAGTGAAAATAAAAAAAAAACAAAACAACTAAACACACTGCTGTCGAGTTGGATCTGACTCATAGTGACCCCTCTTTGGGTTTCTGAAGCAGTATTCACTATGGAAGCGGATTGCCCAATCTTCCTTCTGATGAGTGGCTGGTAGGTTTGAACCACCAGCCTTCTGGTTAGCAGTCAAATATCTAAGGCACTACGCCAGAGCTCCTGGAAGTGAAACAAAAGTTTATTAAACCATATGTAAGTGGAAAATCAGTGAATGTTGTTGCTCATGATTTAGGCATAGATTTTTGCTAAGTGCACAGTATGCTGTTTGTATCATGTCCAAATTTCCATAAAGTATCATAGACATTAAACACCACATACTTGTATAGAATTATTTTTTGACTTTTGAAATAACTTTGGACTCTGGGAGGTATTGCTGGTCGGAACTGGGTCTTGATAATACTTAGACAAATAGCTGTTGGGACTTGGTAGCAGGTGGAATGAAGGGCAGCTCTGGGTGTAGGAGGTGACAAGAGAGGAGTGGAGGCTGTGGAGACTGTTGGCAGAAAGAAGAAATTAGAAAGACACTGAGGATATGAGAAAGAGGTTGAGGTGGGGGTTACCTTGGATGTGGGAATAGGTCTGTGAAGGCTTTAGGAGTGTAGAGATGAGAAAGACAGAGATAAATGGGCCTGTTCCCATAGAATTTCAACAGCAAAGACTTTCATAAAAGTCACAATCATTTTATACATTAAAATCAATCCAGGTGGCAGGGAAACTAGATTATTGGAGAAAGAACATCCAAACAGAATTAATGAGAAGATTGACACATTGTAAAATATGTAACCAATGTCACTGCACAATTTGTGTAGGAATTATTAAATGGAAACCTAACTTGCTGTGTAAACTTTCACTGAAAACACAGCAAAATAATATTTTTTTCAAAAATCAGTCCAAATATATACACTTATACAGCAAATGATAATGAGGCAAAATTATTATTATAGGTTTAGAATGTTGGAATTGGAAGGAAATCTTAGGGTCATCATTTTCTAATCCTTTTGGTCTCCAACGCCTCACATGCTGTCCAAACCAAAAACAACCAAACTCACTGCCATGGAATCTATGCCGACTCTTAGGGATCCCTCCTTGGGTTTCCGAGGCAGTATCTCTACGGAAGTAGATTGCCCCATCTTCCTTCCAAGGAGTGGCTGGTGGGTTTGAACCGCCAGCCTTCTGGTTAGCAGTCAAATGCCTTCGGCACTGTTGTTCTTAAATTCTTAGTGTCTTTTCTCTTTGGCACCAGCTCTATGTATTATTTTACTAAAGTGCCTTTTCTTCCTAATGCTCTTTCTCCAATAACTTTGTCCATCCTTACGCATTTCTTCTCCACAAAGATGGAACTCCTAAACTCTGGACAAAGGGGCCTGTAGTGTTTCTCTCATTTATGGCTATCAGAAAAATAGGGTGGGAATCAGCCTATGTCACCTGGACTCCACCTTATGTCAACAGCCCTCACAAACAGAGGGACGGAGCAGCAACCTTTTACACTGCCTGGTACTGTACACGGGACCAGCTCACATGCTCAACAGAAAGGAAAACAAGCATGGCCCTGTTCCGATGGCAGGCCGATAACAACGCCCCTCAGTCAGGGCGCCATTGTTCTCTCCCCCTGCGCCGTCCCTTGTCCTCTCCAAGTAGCCCTGATAAGTCTGTACGCTGGGCAGGCTTGTGTTTGAGTTGAGGTTGTCAAACCCATTACTCAAAGGGAGGATGTGGGCTTGCTTAGGGAAGGGTGAACTCTGGTCTTAAGGAGCAGGAGAGAATAAAGATGATTTATGATTAACCAAGTGACTGGGCTGTTGAGTTTGGTCTCGCTGACTGCTGCTTGAGTCACAGCTCCTTTGTGTGGTTGATGTATCTCAATCGAGGGTGTGAATTGAGAGTGACCACAGAGAAATCAGGAAAGAATGAACATATCATGGGTATTAGGGCAAGTTGCCACCTGGTGAGGGCAGAGGGGCTTGTTAGCTGGGTTAGATCTAGCCATGAGTTAGATATTGTGGATACTATGGGCATGGGCTGGAAACGTGAAAACTTAGTTGTGAAAGTGTTTGAGTGACAATAATTTAAAAAAGACCAGCTTATTGATCTGGTAGAGACTGGTGGAACCCCCAAGACTGTGGTCCTTAGTCACCCTTCAAGCCTAGAACTGAAGTCACCCCTAAGGCTCAACTTTTAGCCAAACAATGGATGACCTACAAGATGAACAATTGCATGGGAGGTGTGCATTCCTTAGAACAATCAACCAAGTAAGATCAAAGGGGCAGCATTTGCCCAGGGATAAAGCTCAGAAGGCAGAAAGGGATAGGAGAGAAGGGTGAAGGGAAATGGTAACCACAGGGAGGAAGAGGGAAAAGTGCTGTTGTACTGTGGGCATTGCAATCAATGTAGGAAACAAAATATGTATGAATTGTTGAATGGAAAACCAATTTACTCTGTAATCTTTCACCCAAATCCCAATAAAAGGTTAAAAAAAAAAAAATGGATCTGAGTAAGAATAGCACCCTGCTTCATTCTCTCCACCACCAAAACTTTGGGCTCCTTTATGAACTTTCACTAGGTAGTGAAGAAGAAAAAACTACAGGGTTGTTCCTGGTACCAGACGGTATTAGGGCAACAAAGGGTGGGAGCTGGCAGCGGTGTGGTGGGTGGACATGGGAGTTGCCGAGGATCCTGGAACTCTTAACATATTTTCTTCTGATTTGGCCTCATGAAGGATGTTAAAGTTTAAAGACTTAGTTTTCCTCCTGAGTTGGCAAATGAGTAAAATGTGAGAAAGCATTAAAAGAACCCTGAAGTACTACACAAAAGAAAGGCAGTATTATTATTTCATTTGGTGCTCACCACAATTCTGTTGTTTAATTACATATTAAACATGACTGTCACCATTTTCAATTTGAGTAAATTAAGGCCCAGGAAGCTCAGGCACCTATACATAATCACACAACTGGGAAGGACTTGAGCCAGAAGCAGCACCCAGCTGAAGAGGTGTAATTCCCAGCATTTTCTGCTGCCCTTCTAATGGAAGGGCCAGTCTGGCTGGCAAGGCAGTGATACAGAATTTAGGCCTTAGGAGAAAATACAGACCTAAATGTTACTTTACCATTTAAGAAAATAAGTAGGTTATTGTCTTAATTGAAAACCCCTGGCAAGGAAAAATCCTACACCTGAGAATCACTGGCCGTAATCTCCCACTGGAATCCCCAGAAAAAAAGTATACCCTGAATGGGCATTATCTCTGCCACATGTGGGGTGTGTGTGTATGTGTGTGTGTATGTATGTGTAACCTTCTCCCACGTTCTAAGATCTAAGATGGAAGTCAGAACATCTTTTGCCTTGAACACCCTATTAAAAGTTCATTTCCTAAGCCTTTGTAATTTGTAACCCATAGTTAAAACATCATAATTTGCCCAATATTTGTTTCCAGTGTTAAATATGTACTTATTTATTTATTACAAATGCACTGGATATTTAGGAACTTTTTAAAGAAGGCTTTATGAGCTAGTACTGGAAATTAATCTGTATCTGTAACACCATTTTTCCTACAAAGGATGTGCTATACCTTTCAAGAACACAAACCCTTTGTAGACTGAAAACGATCATGGACTATGTTGCTAACTCTTCTCTGAAGATTAACACTCATTATTATATGTCTCTTTGGTCCATTAGGACATTATTAGGCTGGGGTGTGGCAGAAAATTTGTGCTATAAGATGAGCAACAGGAAAACACATCAAATGTAAAAACAAATGGAAAATGGCAAATTTTCTGAAAGGTAGTCTCTTATTTTCTGTGTAGTTGACCAAACCAAAACCCTCTCTGGTCTGTGTTCTTGAATTCTCTAAAAGTGAAGGGAAGAAGAAAAGAGTTCTGAGAAGGTAAATAGATGTGCATTTGGAAACCTAACAGTTGAGGAAGGACCTCAGAAGCCATCTTGACAGAGGTAAGACTCCTTTTGTTCTTTGTCTCTGTTGTGTGACCTCCGGGTGAACTCTCCCAGTCCTTAGCACTAGCTGTGCATCAAGCTGGCACTCAAAAAACATTAATTAATGGATATTTGTGTGTATGTTTAAAACCTATCAACACTGTTGTTTTCTCATATTCTGCTGTGTAGACTGAATTTCATAACCAGGAATCAAATTTATGTAGTTGTTCACATCTGGCTTAAACAAATAAATAAAGATCTGAGTTATTGCTCGGCCAGTTAACTTTAGACCTGGATCCATCTTACCATCATAATTTTCCCTTCTGCTTTCTTTGTTAACCCCTTCCCCCATTGTGATCACAGTCTTCATTTTACTGTTGCAAACATTTTCATTCTTACTTGTGGGCCAAGAGCCTATTAATTAAGAGCTGGTCTGCAAGCTCCGATGGGAGTCTTGTTTGGACTCAACTTGAAGCCTCCTCATTCTAGTTGATTCATTATATGGCTGAGGGCCAGTGGTTCAGCGTTGCTGTAGCCTCTCCACAAAGGGGACCAAGCCTGGGAATGGAGAGCACCACTGGCTTTTGGCTCTGCCTGACCTCCCTCTTATGTGTGCAAACGTTTTGAGCTCTGTAAGTAGCCGAGCTCGATAGATAGCCTAAGCACATATCTGGAAATCAGCCACTCTCAAGTTGCAGTTCTAATAGTCCCCTTCCAGGCTTGAGTGTAGACATTTATAAAACAGCTATTAGTATCAGTTCCTCGCCAAGGTTCCTAATTAGGTATTTTCATATTGAGTCACTCTTTGGCGCCCACCCTTGTGCAGAGTAACTTCACTCCTTTCTCACAAATCTGACATTTCAGGGTCTCTCCTATCTGACTCCAACCCAGTCCTCCCTATTTCCATACTTCTATATTTTTTTCACAGTCCTTCAGTGGCACAAACAGTTAATGTTGTAGGCTGCTAAATGAAATGTTGGAGGTTCAAGTCTACCCAGAGGCACCTTGGAAGAAAGAGCTGGCAATCTTCTTCCTAGAAGTCAGCCATTAAAAACTCCTGTTCTCTGACATGCATGAGGTGACCATGAGTCAACATCAATTCAATGGCAACTATTTGTATGTGTGTGTGTGTGTACATATATTTCTAGCTAGCTAGCTACTTATCTATCGATCAATTATCTATAGTTCTGGCCAGTCTCTATACCACTTCTTGAGACTGTTTCTCCTTCCCAGCTCAAAATCATGACTCTCTGGAATCTGGATCTTCTGACATACTGTCCAGTAAGTGACCTCCAGAGCCATAACCTATGAGAGGTGGAAAGAAACTGGAGAATCAGAGAAGGCTTCAGGGAGGCTGATGGGATGCTTTCTGACAATGAAGTCTCCGTCTCTGAGCTCTCACAGTTCCTTGAGGGCTTGTCTTAGGAGAATGACCACAAACCACATTGGGTTGCACTATTGGGTGAATGTGTTTTCCTCATATGAACACATGTCTTATTCCTCCTCTCTCCATTATGCTATAGTAATCAAGAAATTTTTGGTTTGTTTTAAAACAATGACTCCTAAAAGAATTCTAAACACCAACCCCCCTGCCATGGAGGGCCAGATTTTTAAAAGTACAAATAGAGTGAATGTAATATTTATAAAATCCTTTGGAATGATGAGTGAAAGTGGCCTTTATTTTTATTTTCCATTTTAAATAACAAGTTCATTTAAACCACAATATACTTAATTTGAAGGGAAAAGTATCTAGGATTCGTTTCTTTTAAAGAAACCTATCCCTGCTTAAAGACAGATTGCCCTACATGTGACAGCTTGTCACATGTTTGAGTGGGCCCCAAACTCATGTCAACTCCATGTATAATGGAATAAAATGCTACAAAAAACAAGGTATTTGTTTGCTAACCAGAAGGTTAGCAGTTCAAATCTTTCAGGGGTTCAAACCCACGAGTTGCTTCGTGGGAAGAAGATGAGGCAATCTACTTCTGTAAAGATTTACAGCCTTGGAAATGGTGGTCACTGTGAGTCTGAATTGACTCAATGGCAGTGGGTTTGGTTTGTTTTTGGTATCTTGTACGTGAGGTTGGTTTTACAATGATAAATGAAAAACATTAAAGTTTTCCAATCAAACAAGGTATGCAAAGATTTTTATGTCATTGTTTTTGTTAAGCAATGAGAGCAAAATAACTTAATGGAATATAAAGATAA
This sequence comes from Orycteropus afer afer, assembly GCF_000298275.1. Classification (NCBI taxonomy): domain Eukaryota; kingdom Metazoa; phylum Chordata; class Mammalia; order Tubulidentata; family Orycteropodidae; genus Orycteropus; species Orycteropus afer. The sequence continues at coordinate 12,231,823 of NW_006921617.1, read as the reverse complement.
GAGCCGAGTGAGCAAGTCACAAATGGCAGACCAATGAACAAGTTTCCAGCTTTGTCAGACAGCTGTTTTATCTGTCAGTAGATTTTCGTATTGCTGTGTTTTTGAGGAGTCATTTAACTTGATTGGCTACTAACCAAAAGGTTGGTAGTTCAAATCCACCCAGAGGTGCCTCAGAAGAAAGACCTGGAGATCTACATCTGAAAGATCATAGAAAACCTTATAGAGTGTAGTTCTACTCTGACACACATGAGATTGCCATGAGTTGGAGTAAACTGAACAGCAAACTTCTTTTTTTTCCTTTTTAGGTTTTTTAAGGAATATATCTAAATCGTTAAGTACTTCTATTTTTTGATGAGTATTTTAGAGTGATCTCATAAATATTAAATTATTTGCTAGTTACTATCAGGAAGATTACTTTACTGAGCCCTACAAAGCAGTCTCTGATGCCACCTAGGACCAATGACAAAGACAGATGAAGTCCACAGAAGGTGCAAACTGAACTTACGTATGTTAGACATTAAAGTGAATTGGGTGTCTGAGAGGAATTTCTACCAGTAACAACCCATGGCACTGCTTAGAACTGTCTCTCACTGTAGCCTCAGTGGTGGTTGAGCCTTCAGTGGTGGTTGACAATGAGCATCAATTATAAAGACACCAACTCATGTGCAAGGTTATTTGTAGGATTGTTTAAAATAGAAAAATTTCATACAACTTAAATGTGCATCAATAAGAGTCTAATTAAACAGATCTTAGTACATCCACACATGAGACATTAGTTGTTCAGTGGTAACATTCTCTCCTATGTAGGAAACTCAGGTTTAATTCCCTGCCAATGCACTGATGCTCAACCACATCTGTCAGTGGAGGCTTGCATTTAGTCATGATGCTGAACAGGTTTCTGTGGAGCTTCCAGACTTAGGATAGACTGAAAAGAATGGTATGGCGATCTATTGCTGAAAATCAGCCATTGAAAACACTGTGAATCAAAATGGTCTGATCTACTAATGGTCCTGTGGATAGTGGAGGACCAGGTAGCATTTTATTCCATTATACATGGAGTTGACATGAGTTTGGGGCCCACTCAATAGCCGCTAACAACAACACATCAACATAGTGGAGAATTAGACAGCTGTTAAATAAATAAGCGGTAAGTATTTGTATATTGATATGAAAAATTTTCCAAGGTATATTGTTTAGTTAAAAAAAATCAAGGTGTCAATCAGTGTGTGTAGTATGTATTCTTTATTACACGATAAAACAGGGGTTAGACTTGTGCATGTATATGATATTTCAGGAAGAAAACATAAGAAACTGATACTGATAATAGGTTGTTTGAGGAGGAAAATTTAGATGCTAGGGTAGGAGGGTGACATGTTTCAATGTAAACCCTGTTGGAGTTTGTCAACTTGGCTAGGCTAAATGACACTTCCCAAAATTCCCTTTTCTATATATTTCCAGTTAGAGTAAATCACAAAAGACATTACAGTGAAATCTTTGGTGGGTAGAAGTGAAGCACAAGCTGTTTTGTAGCTTACATACATTGTTGCTTACCTACTTTCACTTACCCTTGTTGCCATTGGGCAGTAGCTTGTCTTGCAATTGCTCCACTTTCCATTAGATCCATTTTCAGTTTCTCTGATTCCTGGGCCAATTCTGACTCCTGTGTTTAGCTGTGTGACAAAGAATGCCAGCTTCTTCTGCAGGACACTCAAGGACAGAGGCAGAGAGAACTGTACTTCATTGGAATTTTTACATGCCTAAGAAAATTATAAAGGACAAGAACCAAGTTACAAATTTCTCCTAAACAATTCTTTCAGTTTTTTAAAAAATGTTTTTTCAAGGTATTATGTGCAAATATGTGTTTAAGAGCACAAATAGTGTTTAAAAGATTTATATTAAGAATCGATAGTTTTTCTTTTTTCTTTCCCTCCTCAGAGGCAACCACCTTTTACTCTATGCTCTTTTTTTTTTTTTCCTGATAAGCTCTAGTGGCATAGTGGATAAGGCATTTGTTTGCTAACCAGAAGGTTAGCAGTTCAAATCTATCAGGGGTCAAACCCACGAGTTGCTTCGTGGGAAGAAGATGAGGCAATCTACTTCTGTAAAGATTTACAGCCTTGGAAATGGTGGTCACTGTGAGTCTGAATTGACTCAATGGCAGTGGGTTTGGTTTGTTTTTGGTATCTTGTAATCAGCATACAGTTGGTTTTCCTTTGTTATCCAGTCTCTTCTACATCTGGGGCTCCAATTGCCTAATGTTAGATCATTTGATACTGTCCCACAGGTCATAGAAACTTTGTTCATTTACTTATGTCTTTTTTTCTCTGTGTTTAGTATTCATAGTTTCTATTGACCCATCTTTGAGTTCACTAATGCTTTATTATGATAGATCCCAATATGCTTTTAAGCCCATCCAGTGAAGTTTTCATTTCAGAATTGATTTCAGTTCAGGTCTAGAATTTCCATTTGGGTATTTTCCCATAATTTCCATTGTTCTTCTGCAGTTTTCCCATCTGTTCAATCCTTGTGTTCATCTTCCTGTTTATAATTTTTGACCAAATCTAAAATAACTGTTTCAAAGCATTTGTGCCAATTTCCAACATCTGTGTCATCTCTGATTACTCTGTAGACTATCCTCTCCTCCCCTCGGATTATTTGTCACACTTTCCTACTTCTTCACATGTCTAATAATTTTTTATGGTTCACTGGACATTGTGGACTCTATTCATAGTCTGGATTTTTTTTTTAAAGTCAATTAAATTTTGTTCTTGAAGGCAATTACTTTCCTGGTGGATCAATCTGGTCATGTTAAGGCTTAGTTTAAGTTTTTGTTAAGATGAGTCCACCTTTACTCTAATGATAAATATTATCTTGGAATCTCATGTGAATGCTTGGGATATTCAATGAGGTTTCTCCATTATCTCTGGTTAGAACGCCATCTCCTAACACTGTGCCATCACAAGAGTTTCTCTGTTCATCTCACAACAGCACCCCTCACTACCAGAACTATTCTCTTCAATACCTTGCAGAATCTTGTCCTATGTATGTATGATTAGTGTTACCTGAAGATTCACTGGGACCTCTAGGCAGATTTATGAAACTTCTTTGCACCTGCACATAATTATTTCTGTTCTGGTACCCTTTCCTGAAAATTCTAGCTGCCCAGGCAGCTCTGTACTCAAATCTGTTTCATTTACTCAATAAGATTTGTTTTCTATTTGGTTTTACTTCCCTTTGCCCTGCTGGTTTGAAAAGTATTTGTAGGTAGGAAATTGGGATGAATGTGGAGCTCACATCACATCTCTATGTTACTGTCCAATGTCAATAAAAGAGTTGCTTCACATAGTTTGTTCAGTGTTAAAGTTGTGGTTGAGTAAAGTGCTCGAATAATTTCTTTTACAAGGATTAACACAAGGCTAGTTCCTGTGAGCTCTGGTAGCATAGTGGCTAAGACACTTGCCTGCTAACCAGACGGCTGGTGGTTCAAACCCACCAGCCACTCCTCGGAAGGAAGGTTGGGCAATCCTACTTCCGTAGTGATACTGCCTCGGAAACCCAAGGAGGGGTCGCTATGAGTCGGGTTTGACTTGACGGCACATAACAACAACAACAACAACAGTTCCTGTGAGGCAGAGGTTAAAAATTTCTCAGAAGTCCAGCTTTCCCAAGTTGCTGTTCCACTCCATCATCTCTAACATCAACTCCTTCTCCTCCCCCCTCAGTACTTTTCCTCCCATCTTAGGGTTCTGTATTTTACTCTAACATCTCACAGAACTCATGAACTGCCAAGGAAATGGCTTCTGTGGTGGTGGAGGCTGGCCAGTCCCAAATCCATAGGTCAAGCATTGTTCTGGAGGATTCTCCTCATTCACATGCTTATAGGGGATGACGAACCTAAATCAACAGGTCAGAAGACTGGCCGCTGGCTCAAGTCCAAGGGTGAGATGTTGATGAACCAAATCCAGTATCCAGAGCAAGAGAGTGAACTTTGACAGAACATTCACTTATATACCCTCAGGGAAACTAAGGATCATTACATGGGTCATACCCTCCAGCAAGGTGAGCCTCAAGATATACCTCATCCTAGTCCTGTCTCATCAGCGCAAAAGGCAATTCACCCCAGAATGGCACTATGACCATAGGCAGAGGCTTGGATTTATAATACATCACAGAATGGATGACCATGACTAAAAGACCATGTTAAGCAATTCACTGCACTACACTAAATCTAGAAACTTGTTACTCATTTGTGGTCAGAACTGAAGTCTGTCTTCTATGTGCATATTTCTAAATAACATAGGTTTACTTGATTCATTGATTTTAGACAATAACTATTAGCTTTCTATTATACAACAACTTAAACTCTCTTTTCCTGGTCTCATAATGTAATTACATCCCAATTTCAGTTACATTCATATTGGGAGTTTTAATTATTGTGGATCTGTAAATTCTGTTCATTGCTAGTTATGAACTCTCTGATCACATTTCCTTTCCTGTTTAGTTTTATTATTATTATTATTCTCCTGGAGTTAATATCTGATTGGCTTATTTTATCTGCTTAATTGGAAAAAAAAAGTCTGTTTTCCCTCCCCAACCAATACCTCCCTTACCTTCAAGTGTTTGTTAGTAAAAACTCTCTTTTTCTGGAGGCTTCAACTTCCTGCTTAAATGCTCAGTTGACCTGTAGCTACCCAGCTGATGATCTGGAACTCACCATCACTATCATCCTGGGAACCTCCTTTCTTCTTTTCTCTGTTTGCTGGATCTACATTTCATTCTCTTTGGCTTATTTCATTTTTTGCAGAATATTCTCCAATACCTTCCTGAGAATGGGTACATAGGGAGTACTGTTTTTTAAGTCTCTTTACATATTTAAAATATATTTTTAGTGTACTCCCACACTTGACTGATGGTTGGCTGGATATAAAATTCCAGGTAGAAAATTATTTATGCTCAGAATTTTGAAGATATTACTTTATTATCCTCTAGCATCCAATAATGATTTTGAAGTTTGATTTCATTCTCATATTTGATCCCTTACATGTGACCTATATTCCCTGTTTGGAAGCACTTACAATCTTTTATTCCTTTGTTTATGAAATTTGATGATGGTGTGTTTCTTGTTGTGGCCTGTCTTCATTCTTTGTACTTGTCACTGAGATTTCCAGTTCAAAGACTCATATCTTTGAAATTTCCTTGCACTATTTCTTTGATAATTTCCACCCCTACCCCATTTTCTTTTTAATCTGAATCTGATATTCCCGGTATTTGGAAGTAGAAATTCCTGGATAGAGTCTCATTGGTTTGGCTTCTTCAGAGAAGTTTCATTATGGGGAAGTATGTGATAGAGTGATGGTAAGAAGTACAGTAAAACCTGAGAAAGCTGGAAACTTTGTAAGGCAGAAACCTGTTAGAGAAGAAAAACTCAAATAGTTCCCACTAATAGAGAGTGAAGGAGCTCTGGTAGCGTAGTGCCTAAAGCACTTGACTGCTAACAGAAGGCTGGTGGTTCAAACTCACCAGCCACTCCTCGGAAGGAAGGTTGAGCAATCTACTTCCATAGTGATACTGCCTCGGCAACCCAAAGAGGGGTCACTATGAGTTGGAGCTGACTTGATGGCACACAACAACAACAACAATAGAGAGTGATAGAAATGTGTTAAGACTGCACCCTGTCAAAGCCAGAGAACTTGTGAGACCTGGAAAAACAAAGGAGCCCTGTTGAGTTCCAGTGCTCACACGTTTTACTCTTTTTGCCTGACTGTGCAGTGTAAAGATGAGAACCTGATTGCTGCTTACATAGACTTTCAAATAATCCCTCTGTTTTCAGCACCAGTCTCTCATACCTATTTTTAGCATTAACTGCTGTCTTTAATACTTGAGCATTTCTGGGGTTTTGCAAAATAAATGGAATTGCTTCCCATATCATACACCACACCCTGCAAATACTTAGGTTTGACCTTCCCCTTTTGTATTGAATCACTTACCATTTCTCCATCAGCTTTTGCTCCTCCTATATTTTTGTTTGAGGTTTTAGACCTTCTAGCTTCATTGAATTTCTAATTTTGTGTTAGTTTCTTGTTTTCATTCTTTCAGGTTTTTTTTTTTTTCTTTTGAGAGGAGACAGGGAATGGAAATGTCTTTACTCTGCCATCTTGGAATAAAATTTTTTAAATTGATGACTTTTTCTCCCTGTCTGCCTTCTTTTCCTTCCTTAATCTCAGGATCTCAGATATTGGTGATGAAATTCAATGTGATGAATCTTTAGTGCAAGGCCTCTCTATCTTCACATTGGTGAAGAAAAAAAAAGAAGATATTGTGGAGCTAACAGCATTAAAAAAAGTTAGCAAATAAATAAATATCTAATTACAGAAATAAGCACAATGTAGGAAATGAACAGGATGCTATAAAAGAAAGCAAAAGGGAGGTAAATTGAGGATGTACTTAGATAGGGTGGCTAGGAAAAGCCTCTTTGAAGAAATGCCATTGATACTAAGGCTTGAAAAGGAGTTGGTCCTTGAAGAGAAGAGAGGGTGTTTGAAGCAGTAGACAAAGAGGAGAGAGGCTCTGGATGAGGTTGTTGAGGAGGGAAGGGCCGTGGTCACACAAGTTCTTTTCAGCCAGTTAAGAACTTTAGATTTTTATCTGAAGTGCATTGGGAAGCCATTCGTGGGGGCTGGGGTAGGGGTTTAAGCAGGAGTGTGACATAGTTTCTGCTTTTTAAAAGATCACTATACATGGTGTGTGTGAAACAGATTGGGGGTGACAGTAGGAGTAGAAGTAGGGAGAACAGGAGACTACCACAGCTGTTCAGGTGAGAAAAGATGGCATTTCTGAGTAGATTGGCAGCAGTGGAGATAGAGAGGAGTGGATGGAGTTAGGATTTATTTCAGAGGTAGAACAAACAGGATTTGTGATGGATTGGATGTGAAGAGTAAGGGAGAGGAGCGCGGGAGTTTACAGAGCATGTCTCTGTGAGCCCACAGTCACCTTCCCCAGCCTCCACAGTTTACGTATGAGATTTTGGTTTCTTTGTACCATACTGGGGAATAGCTATCCTAGAATACACACAACTATCCTGGGAGAGGTCAAGTCTCTGCTGTAAGTCACACAGGTAGTAAGTGGACAAGTCAGGACATGACCCAGGTAGCCTAATTCTAGAATGTATTATCTTAACCACTCTGCTACTTAATTTCCTCTCTGAACCTTGCCAGGAATTGCCCTCAAGACCCTTTTTGGGTGTGGAAACAGCAAGGTCAAATTCAAGTACAATCAGTGTTTGGGAAAGAGCTTAGAATTTTAAAGCCAAAACTAAAAACAATCACCGCTGCTAATACCACCATCACCCAAACAATAACAAAAACCTGGAAAAGCCAAAAAGTGCCCAGCTGGCCCAGCCTAAGAGAGGTGGATCCCTGGCAAAAATTGGGGTTACCACCCACTTTTCTGGAGTTAGGTAAGTCACTGACCTCATCACATATAACTGGCTAATGCACTTCTCCCAAAAGGGGATGAAGATGAGTGAAGACTTATTGGATTCCAGACCTTCACACTGGGAGCTAATAATTAACTGGCTCTACTGCCCTTCCTGGGTCTTAGCTCCATCTCCACCCTGACGCAGGGTAGCCTGGGTAGTAGCCTGGGACACCAGCAACCTTAGAGCAAGGCTATGAGCTTTTAATTATGGGGATACAATACACTCTTATCTCTGGCCATTACTTTCCTCCATTAATTTATACCTTCTCTTATTTTTTCCATCTATCGTCTTCTCTGGAGACTAGTCCTTTTCTTGCAGTGCTCCTGCACTGTCACCGTACGTCTGGTGGAGGCACGCTTGTCCCTCAGCTGACCCCTCAGCGAGCCTCATTTGTCTCCCTGCCAGCACTCCTTGCTCCTGACCCTGTCCAGGCTCTCTTTGATCTCCCCTGCTCCCCTCTGCCTGCACCTAGAGTCCCCTTTCTCTTTCTCAGGCGTAGTCCCTGCCCATTCCAGGAATTCTCCTGATGCCAAGAGACAGCATTTCTGGGAGCTGGGCTCTTTTGTGCCTCCAAAAGCACAGGAAGGCGAGTAGGGGAAGTGGCCATTTGTACAGCCAGAGGAATGAGACGAGAAAACAGGAGGGGTGGGGCTCCGGCCCCTAATCAAAAGAAAAAGGAGGTTAGAGCAGAGAGGCAGGAAACTGAGGTGTTTTGCAGGGACCAGCTAAGTTTATCCCTTCCATGAGCAGGCACACAGTGGGCACCTACTAAGTGCAGGTGCCAGGCTAATGTGCTGAGACATAAAAATGAACACCCGACCTGATGGCTGACCAACCCTCCCTAAACCTGAGACATAGTTAGGAAGGAGGAGGAACTAGACTTTGGCAGGTAGACAGTTGCCCTGCACCCAGATGTTGGCTTCTTGTGGAGGCTCCTGGAGGAGGAGGGGCCTGAGCTGAGAAGAAGCATGTGGCAAGATGTGGACTCTGATTGGGGCACACTTTTCTAATCTGGCTTTGTTTTGGCCTGAGCTTAGTCCTTAGGCTAACCCCTCCTATTTCTAGCCTGCTTTTAAGGATAGCCCTTGAAACCTGCAGGGTTTCTTTTCATGCTTCTAAGCACCTTTTTCTGTAGGTGTCTCTTTGCTCTAGCATTTCTCCCTGTATGCCAGCACTGGGCTGGTCCTGGGCATTCTGCCACCTGCAGCAAATAGAAAAAGAAAGTGTGTCCTTACTGCCGCCACCAATGTTTGCTATGGCCTGTGGGGGAGGGATGGGCACCAGGAAGACTGGCAGCAGTTTCACTGATGGGGGAGGAGTTAGCATACAGGATAGGTGTCCCCCAGGCCTGCCCTGAGAGCACCAGCCTACAACCTAAGCACAAGGCTCCCTTGCTGGGTCCACGTGGCAAACAATACCCAGCCTTATCACAGCTTTCATTTTAGGGCAAAGGCTTGCAATTTTTAAAAGTACTAAAATCTGGAAAGATGTATACAGCACTGTAACATTGCCTTAGAGGAGTGGGAGAGGAGGGAGCTGGCAGGACTTTACTCTTACATTCTCCCCGTTTGTGTTGTAATCAACAGAACGTATTGCTTATGTGATTTACAAAATTCATTGAGGGACTGAGGAGGCCTCAGTGTCCCCAGGAGGGCTGTCACAAGAACGTATAGCCCTGTGCAGAAGTGAGCACCCGCTATTTGTCATTTATTCAGCTGTTATGGGTTGAGTACATACTGTCTGGAGTCCCTAGGTGGTGCCAACGGTTAATGTGCTTGGATGCTAACCAAAAGGTTGGAAGTTCAGTTTCACCCAGAGGCGCTTTAGAAGAAAGGCTTGTCAATCTACTGAAAAATCAGCTATTAAAAATCGCAGCTCTACTCTGACACATGGAGTTCTCCTAGCCTAGTGCTTAAGGCACTTGACTGCTAACCAGAAGGCTGATGGTTCAAACCCACCAGCCACTCCTCAGAAGGAAGACTGGGCAATCTACTTCCGTAGTGATACCGCCTCGGAAACCCAAAGAGGGGTCCCCTGACTCTACAGCACATAACAACAACAACAACCACAGCAACTGGTACTAGTTATCTGTCATTTGCCAGGTATTGTTGTAGACTCTGGAGGACACAGCTGTGAACAAAACAAATTCTGTTTGTACCAGGCTTGGTTCAAAAAAAAAAATCTGCACCTTTACAGATTTCATGTTTTAGTGTGTGAGGTGGCAGGAGTAGACATTAAACAAAATATATGAAGTCAGATGGTAAGTGCAGTGGAGAAAAAGAAACCAAAGCAAGAAGGCAGAGGAAGTGCTGGAGTGGGAGATTCATGAACTTTGATGGATGGTCAGAAAAGTCCTCTTCATCTGATAAGCTGACATCAGAGCAGAGACCTGAGGATGTGAGGAATATTCTAGGCCCAGGAACAGTAGGTGCAACGGGGCTGAGCTGCACGTGTGCCTGGGTGTTTGTGAAAGGCAAGCAGGTCAATGTGATTAGAGAAGTGAGGGTGTGTGGTAGAGACAAGAGGGCATGAGGTGCAGGTCACACCGGCCTCAGAAGCCACCAAAACAACCTGAGCTTTTGTTCTGTATGACATGACAGCCATTGGAGGGCCTTGGGCAGAAGGAATGATATGATGTGATGTACTTTGAAAAGACCTATTCTGCCTATTGTTGGAGAATTGATTGAGGGGGTACAAGATGGCAATGGGGAAATCATGTTGGAGGCTATTGCCATACCTAGGTGTGGGATGATAGTTTAGATCAGGTGGTAACCATGGAGATGTTATAAAGGAGCCAAGTTCTGGGTACATTTTAAGGGGGAGAGTTGACAGAATTTTATGATGGATTGGATGTGGCATAAGAGAGAAGTGGTGGATAACTCCAAGGACAAGGCCTGAACAACTGGAAGAACAGACGTACAATTTGCTGAGAAGGTCAAGATATAAAATCATGTCACTCAGGAGCTTAGCAGCTTCATTCACAGGAAGTGGAAGACATTGACTCCACTTTTGATGCCTAGCTGGGGCCACACATATTGTCAGTGAGCAACGAGAATCTGTTGAATGGGAAAAAGTAAAAAAAAGAAGTAGAACAAATATGTGCCTAATGATGTCTAAGCAGATCTTGGGCTTCTAAGGGTCCATTGGTCCCTGCAGCTTGGCACAAGGGGCCAGCAAAATGTTGGGGTCAGCATGAGTGTCCACAATTCTTAATAGATTCTCATTCCACATTTGGTTCCTCTGGACTCATTTTACGACAGCTATAAAACTGTATAAAAGGGCTTACTAACAAGAGTTTATCATCAAGGTGTTGTAAAGATAAATAAAGTGCTCAATACCTAAATTTCTGAGCAAATTATAGGACAGCACCATGCAAGAGCCAGGTATTATTCCAGAAAGAAAAAAAAAGAAAACACCTTAGTTTACTAGTTTTCCTTTTTTGACAATCTTAGTTATTTCAACTATGCCCAAGGACAAGGAAATCAGCAAAAAAAAAAAAAAAAGACACTCACAAAAGCTTAAGAACTTATTAATTGGAGCACTTCACAGATCCTGACCTGTAGCCTGTTGCTATTGTTAGTTGCCTTTGAGTTGACTCTGACTCATAGGGACACCACATATAATAGAACAAAAAGTTACCCTGTCTACAGCATCTTCAAGATTGTTCATCTGCTCGTCTAATTTTATAACCACTGTGTACTTTTAGTGCTTTCCAACCTAGGAAAATCATCTTCCAGCACTGTATTGGACAATGTTCTGTTATGATCCATAGAGTTTCCATTGGCTAATTTTTGGAAATAGATCACCAGACTTTTCTTCCTAATCTGTCTTAGGAACCTTAGTCAGGTCCACCATGGGCGACCCTGCTGGTATTTGAAATACTGGTGGCATCGCTCCTGGCATCATAGTAACATGCACCATAGTAACTCACATATGGATGGTGGATCTGCAGCCCAGGAACCCTTATTTTAGAAAAGATTTGTAACTTATTTTGATTGTCTGCTAGGCTAGGTCATAGTAGGAATCAGTACAGCAGAAAGATCTATGAAGGTCATAGTACAGCACCAAGCACATGGTAACTGCCTGTAGCTGTTAGACGCCGTCAAGTCAACTTCCACACACAGTGACCCTATGTGACAGGGGAGAACTCTTTCATAGGGTTTTCTAGGCTGTGATCTTGATGGAAGCAGATTGTCAGGTCTTTCTCCTGAGGAATTGCTGAGCAGGTTTTGAACTGCCAACCTTTTGGTGACTACCCAAGTGCTTAACTTTTTTGCACCATCAGGGCGCCTTTTTTTAGTAACTGCTTAGTAAATAGTTATTAACATTATCATCATATTATTATTATCAATTTCAGCATCAAAATAGGTGGCTATAAGCTAGAATAGTGAAAGCAATTTTCAAAATTTACAACCTAACTTTGAAGGAAAGAGGTAAAATTTAAAAAAAAAGAGCATAAAATTTCTTTTAAAATATAATAATCCTGTGTCAATGTAAAAAGAAACAGCACAATGCACTTGAGGAGCACTTAGAGCCATCCTCTTATACAGTGGTTAAGTATAATCATTACATAGTTAATAGCAGCCTGAGTCATGGAGATAATGCTCAGCACATTCTACTTAAGAAGGCAGGGAAATGCATGGTACACATTTTAGCTAAAAGAAAGTTTTTGTGTAGACACTTGGGTGGAACAGTATTAAACCAACAATATCAAATAAATGAAACCCTCTTATTTGAAAATATTCTGGAATCTACCCCAATCATAACTTGAAAATTTAAATTTGTATCTATCAGGAGTGCTGATAGCATAGTGCCTAAGGCATTCGACTGCTAACCAGAAGGCTGGAGATTCAAACCCAGCAGCCACTCCTAGGAAGGAAGATTGGGCAAGCTACTTCCGTAGTGATACTGCCTGGGAAACTTAAGGAGGGGTTGCTGTGAAGAGGGGTTGCTATGAGTTGGATCCGACTCCACAGCAGTGGTTGCATTTTTATATCTATCTATGTCTCTCTCTCTCTCTTATATATACATATACGTATCTTTTTGAAAAATATATTTAAAGTTCATCATAATGTCCTTACTTATGATCCAACAAAGTTATTTCATGTTTTAAACATGTCACATACCAAACCCACTGCCATCAAGTCAACTCATAGTGACAATAATAGGACAGAGTGGACCTACTCCATAGGGTTTCTAAGTCTATAAATCTTTACAGAAACAATTGCCTCATCTTTCTCCCCTGGAGGGATTGGTGGGTTCGAACTGCTGACATTTTGGTTAGCAGTTGAATGTTTTAACCACTGTGCCACCAGAGCTCCTAAACCTCATCATTGTGCAAATACTCAATGGGTTTTCAATTAGATGGATAGAATAACATTAATGTTTGGGGAATAAATTTCTCAGGGTATAAATCAGAGATAGACTGACTAGAGGAAGTGTATTTTGAAACGTGGAAACATCACACACACACACACACAGACACACACCTGTCACATGACATTTATATCAGGGAAACATGTTTTCAAACCAAAAATTAAGATGTATAGAATAAATTATACAAATGTCCTTTTACGGGAGCAATGGGATAGAATATTTATAGGATATAGCTGCCTTGAATACCCTGGAATCCTGAGTGGTGCGAATGGTTAACACTTTGGCTGCTAACTGAAAGGTTGGAGGTTTGAGTGTACCCAGAGGTGCCTTAGAAGAAAGTTGTGGTGATCTGCTTCTGAAAAACCAGCCATAAAAGACCCAGGAGCATAGTTCTACTCTGACATACGTAGGGCTGCCATGAGTTGGAATCAATTCAGTGGCAACTAGTTACTCATTTTGTTTGGATACTTCCGGCCTGTCTACATTTCCCTGGCCCATGACTCTTTTCTGGTATCTGAGCAGATCTTGGGCTTCCAAGGTCCAAGTGGTCCCAGGAATTTGGAATCACAGGCTCATTTCTTGCTCTTCGTGGATTCCAGTAACTCCCTTTTGGTCCCTACATCACCCGTTTGGCCTTACCAATCAAAACAATCACAAGTTGGTTCTCACTGGGGACAAGTTTCACTCCTGTTTGAATCTCCAGCCCCCTAGCATAGAGTTTGGTTCATCACAGGCACTCAATAAATGTTTGTTGAATGGGATTGAATTAGCAAGAGCGAGAATTAGCAGGGTCATCTCACTTCCTGAGCCACCTGAATTAATACCTCCCAGGGAGCCTGGTGGCCTCGGCCCAGACAGTAAGCTGGCCATCTAGATACCTTATCCTTCAGGTCCCTGGGTGCAGGACTGACCATCCAGACTGCCTTATCCTCCATATGCCTGGTGCCATGCTGGCTGCAGGAGCTCTGGTAGCATAGTGCCTAAGGCACTTGACTGCTAACCAGAAGGCTGGCGGTTCAAACCCACCAGCCACTCCTCGGAAGGAAGGTTGGGCAATCCTACTTCCGTAGTGATACTGCCTCGGAACCCAAGGAGGTGTCGCTATGAGTCGGGGCCAACTCGATGGCAAATAACAACAACAACAACAATGCTGGCTGCCTTCTCCCAAACATGGATGCTGGGCAAGCCATGGCGAGTGTCCATCATGAAGGCTTAGCCTCCTGAAGGCCACAGATCTGATTGGACACATGTCAATTGCCCTGAAGCAACATTTTCCAAGGTTTGCTGTGCTAATTATTCTTTTCCCTCCTGGTGTTAAAACCTTGGACTAGAAAACGTAATCCAGGGAGGGTGTGTAGACAGGCAGAGGGGAAGGAAAGGGGTTAATAAGCAGAACAAGGTCACCCATCTGCTGCTGCTTTCCACACGCCCTTATCTGGGACGTCACCAGCCTCAAGGTCCTTCTATTCATTAAAACAGTTGAATCACTTAAAATGATAAAATTACCCAAAATCCGGCCTTCTGCCTTAGACAAAACAGAGCTTGCCTTGATATTGAAGCTGTCCTGGTGCCACGAGGCTTCCCTCCTCCCTGCAGCCCTGAAGTAGGGGAGAAACACCTAATGTGTTTGCTGGTGTGGAGGCATGTGGCTGGCCCCCTACAATGACCCCTGCACCCCACAGGGTCTGCCTGCAGTCCCCTGCCTGGACAGACAGATGTGCGTGTCTGCAAGGATTTGCTTCCTGGGCAGGCGAGAGACGAACCCTGCTGACTTCCGCTTTCTGACAGGGCTATGGCAATACCTCACCATTCCACACCTCTGCAGGGGGAAAGGGGAACAAGCTGGCCCAGGTCTCAGATGAAACAGCAGTGGATGTTCCAGGGCCCTTGAAGGCCAGGCTGCTCCAGTCCCATGGTCCCTGAATTCCTGGAGACACAGTGAAACGGACAGGCAAACTCTGCTCCTGCAGAGATGCTGGATAGAAGGGTAAGGACACATCACCACCGCCTCAAGTAGAATCTAGGGTTTGTGTGACGCTAGCAAGTCACTGAGTCTTGACATCTTCAATTGTGAAACAGGAACAGTCACTACCATGTCATAGCGTGGTGGAGAGGGCTAAGTGATTGAAGGAGATAAAGCATTTAAAGGTTCCAACGTCTGTTTGGCACAGAATAGGGGCTCAATTAATGTTTGCTTGTTCAATTATTCCTAAATAAACTCACTAAATAAATATTAATGCAACCACCAAAAAGAAACCAAAGTGAAAGCTGGGGCAAGGTTAATATATAAATTCCTTGAGGGTTTTTTCTTTTCTTTTTTTAACACAAATGAAAGCATACTAAATGAGCTGTTATGCTCTTCACTTTTTTTAAAAAAAATTAATAATACCTCTTGGAGGTCATGATATATTAGTACCTATAAATCTACCTCAGGGAACTCTGGTAGCACAGAGCCTAAGGCATCTGACTGCTAACCAGAAGGTTGTTGGTTCAAACCCACCAACCGTTCCATGGAAGTAAGACTGGGCATAAATCCATAAAGATTTACCACCTTGGAAACTCAATGGGGGTCGCTATGAGTCGGATTCAACTACATGCTAGTCATTCTTTTTTTTTTTTTTTTTTTAATAGATGTGCCTCACCCATTTTGAAAAATGACTACATAGTAGTCTATTATATGAATGTACCAGGCCTCTATTGATTGATAATTGTGTTCAATCTTTTGCTATGCCCGGTGTCGTGGTCAAGAGTATCTTTGTATACACTTCTTGGAGCACATGTGTTAGTTTATCTGTAGTCTTCCAACACTTTAGTCAGCAACTTGGATGAAAATACAGAAGGTACATTTTTCAATTTTGCTGAAAAGGAGAGCTAGGGTGATTCATTGGCAGAATGACATGTCTGTTTCCACTAAAGTATGATTTATTCCACAGATGGATATTGAGCACCAACAAAGATTCTTGCCTTCAAAGAGATGGTAACCTAGCAGGAGAGATAGACAATAAACATAACTAATTTACTATATAGTTAAAATGCTATAGTATGTTAGGAAACGAGTGTTGGGTTGTGTGAATCATTAATGTGCTTGGTGGCTAACCATAAGATTGGAGATTCAAGTTCACCCTGAGATACTCTAAAGAATGTCCTGTTGATAAAGAAAAGAAAGAATGTCTTGGGGATCTACTTCTGAAAAAGCAGCCATTGAAAGCCCTATGGAGCAAGACAAACATGGGGTCATCATGAGTCAGAATCCACAGGACAGCAACGTAAGCCAAAATCTTTCAATCTTAATGGAGAGCATTGCGAGTCTTTTATTTTCTAATAAGTTTCATCTTTTTTATTTTATTACATGTTTCTACTCTGTTGAGACACTGAATCTCAATTCTGAGTAAGCAGAGTTCCTGGGTTTTAGAGGACATTTTCCCTCTACCCTCCCTTACAAAATTAAGGAGCCTAGACAGTTTCTGAGGGCAATT
Organism: Orycteropus afer afer; assembly: GCF_000298275.1. Classification (NCBI taxonomy): domain Eukaryota; kingdom Metazoa; phylum Chordata; class Mammalia; order Tubulidentata; family Orycteropodidae; genus Orycteropus; species Orycteropus afer. The sequence goes on along the minus strand of NW_006921617.1, from coordinate 12,215,494 downwards.
GGGAGCCATTGAAGGACTTTGAGCAGAAGAGTCACAAGAGTAGATTTGCCTTCTAGAAATATCTCCTAGGGAGCAGTGGGGAGGTGGGATTAGATGGATACAATATAGCAAGGAGGGAGGCCAGGTATGTCTGTCCAGAGCAGAGATTATGAGGGCCTCAGCCAGGCAGCAGCAGTGAGGATGAAGAGAAAGGGATGGGTGGAGGAGATGTGGAGGTAGAAGGAAAGGGATAAGGAGCCACTGAGGATGCTCTTCCCAGGGAGCAACTCGATGAAGCCTTTTTTTTTTTTTTTTAAACTGTTACTGTGGTGAAAACGTATATAAGACATTCACCAACAAGATGAAGACCTTTTCCAATATAAAGACCACAGAGGGGAAGCTCCTTTTAGGAAGAGGTAGATGAGTCTGATTTTGGATGTATCGATAGTGAGGAGTCATGTGACACCCACATTAAGTTGCCTTTGGAAGCCTAGGAAATAGGTCTGACCTGAGACTTAGATTAGGGCATTACAGCTTCCTAAGGAAACAAAGAAATTACATGGGTAAAAGAAGGACACATAGCAGCTATCAAGGACTGCCATGTGGAGGAAGACAGACTTGGTCTGTGTAGTTCCTGAGGTCAAAACCAGAATGGATGGTAATGGCTATAGAATGTGATTTTGAGTGCAATAGCAGAACTTTCTGTTACAGTCCAGTGCAGGCAGTGGCTAGATAACCACTTGCTGGCACTCCATGGGGGGCGTCTGCCACAAAATGACTGAAGATTACAAGACTAGTTCCTGCTCACAGGAGCTCATATTCATGTAGGGAGTTCAAGAGGTGAAACAACCATTGACTAGACTCTACATGCACTAAGGGAGCTCTGATAGCATAGTGCCTAAGGCACTTGAGTGCTAACCAGAAGGCTGGCAGTTCAAACCCACCAGCCACTCCACGGAAGGAAGATGGGACAATCTACTTCCATAGTGATACCACCTCAGAAACCCAAGGAGGGGTCACTATGAGTCAGGTTCTGACTCAACAGCACATAACAACAACAACAGCATATGCACTAAGAGTTCAGAAAAAGAAAAGATTAGCATGAACTAAGGGGAAAAAAAATGGTGGCTTGAGTCTGTATGCTTACTGAAGATGAGACCTCCTAGACTGCAGGGCTGGGTGTGGTTGGGAAAAAGTCCTACAAGAAGGAAGGGACCAGTGAGAGGTCTGACTGATGTAACTCAGAACTACAGCATAGGGCAGACATGTTCGGGCAGGTCAGGGCATTTCCTTGGATCCTACTATAGGCTTCCCAGTGTCACTTGGTAAAGGACAAGGACTTTTTGGTCACCTGGGTTGTCCCCTCCCCCAACTTCCCCCTCTAACCTTATTTCCCACCACACCTGCCTCTTGACCCCAAAAACTTTCTTCCCAGATGTTCCTCAAGCAGGCCAAGCACCCTCTTGCCTCAGGGCCTGTGCAGCTGCTGTTTCTGGTGCCTGGAATTTTCCTCCTTTGATTTGCACACATCTTTTTCCCTCAGCCTTTTGGATCTCTGCTCAAATGTGGCCTTCTTAGACAGAGAGTCCTGGCTGTCCTACATAAAACAGCAACTCCATCCCCAGTACCCTTTCGTCCCTTCTCCCTGTTTAATATATTTTCATAGCACTCATCATCACCTTATACAGTATGGCATTTCTTTTCTTTGTTTATTGTCTGTCTTCCTCAACCAGAATATAAGTTCTGTGAGAGCAAGGACTTTGTCACTTTTGTTCACTGGTGTATCCCTAGTGCTAAGAACTGTGTCTAGCCAAAGTAAGCACCTTAGAAATATTGATTAAATAAATGAGCAAATGAATGAACGAAAGAACTCCTGTGGGTGGTAAAAGATGAAGTTATACAAATGCAGGTTGTTCAAGCTATGAAAGTTCTTGGCCCAACATGACAATTTAGATTAATATGGTTCAAAATATGGAGCCTCTGTTTTTTTCCCTAGAGAGACAAATGGAAAATTTGGAGGAGAAACTAATTAATAAAGAGAAAGCAATTCTCTAAGAGGAAATGAATTAGATCCCTTTGGCTTTAGAATAAAGAGCTGTGGTGGCACTGTGGTTAAGGCATTGGGCTTGTAACCAAAATGTAGGTGGTTCAAACCCACCAGCCATTCCTTGGGGGCAAGACAAAGCAATCTACTTCCTTAGAGATTTACAGCCTTGGAAACCCAATGGGGGTCACTATGAGTTGGAATTGGCTAGAAGGCAGTGAGTTTGGCTTCGGGATAGCCCAGACCTTTACTACTAGTTCTCTAGTAAATTCTTTTACAACCAGGAGCTTAAAATCAGGTAGCAAATTTGCTAAAGGCCTGCTGTGTTTCCAATCGTACTAAGTCTTGTGGGAAGCCCCTGAAAGTAGCATTGTGGTAGGAAACTGTCTGTCAGCCCATATCAGAGAGCCTGCATAGTGGTGGGCCTTTCAAATTGCTGGTTAAAGGAGTGAATAAATGAGTGAACTTGTGATTTTGTTGTTAATACAAATCAAATGTGTTAAAAAGATTTATTAATTTGGAAACTGATACTGGTAATGGTTGAACAACATGATAAACATAACTAATGTTACTGAATTTGAATTGTATTCATGAAGAATATTGAAATGCAAATATATCCATGACCAAATGTAGGTTTGGCAGATGACAGTCCAACATATGTATTTGTATGTGCTGTAAAATGTCTACATGCAGTTTAAAGCTATTAGGAGGCAAAGTTAGGATAATTTCTTAGCCACCACTAAGCCCCTTGAGGAAGTGAGTTGCTGGGCCTGTGGGCTGGAGACCATGATTATGGGAGACATCATGTTCAATTGGTACAACATGGTATACAAAATTATTGTTCTACATTTACCTGAGGTAGATACACTCCTTGGAAAGAACAATCAAGGGAGAAAGAAGGGCGGCTGTTTATGTACTGGGAGACAGCTCAGGGGGCAGAGGTGCATGTAGGGGTAGACACAGGGAAGAGGTGACTATCGGGAGGAAGTGAGAGGGGAGCTGTTGTATTGTGGTGAATTGTGGTCAGTGTCATGAGACAAAGTGTATGTGAACTGCTGTATGGAAAGTGTATTTGCTTTGTAAATTTTCACCTAACTTACAATAAAATAAATAAGTAAATGAATATATTGTTCTACATCTTACTTCAGTGAGTAGTCTGAGGTCTTAAGTTTGTAAGCAGCCATTTAAGATGGAACTACTAGTCTCTCATCGCTTAGAGCAAAGAAGAATGAAGAAAATCAAAGATGCATGGAAATAGTCCAAAGGACTTATGGACCATAAGAACCTCAGCCTATATGACCTGAGACTAGAAGAACTAGATGGAGCCTGGCTACCAATGCCAACCACTTGAAAAGGGATCAAAATTGGAGATCCTGAATAGAATAGGAGAGAAATGTGGAACAAAACTCAAAATCATAAAAAAGCCCAGGCTGATAGAGACTCTGAAAGAGACTGCTGAACCTCCAAGACAATGGCCCCGAGTCACCCTTCAGGTGAATTTACTCCTGTGGCTTAATTCTCAGGCAAGCAGTAGACAGGTCTATGAATTGAACACCTACACCAGGGAGATGCACTCCTTAGAGCAATCAACCATGGGAGATCAGAAGGGCAGTATGTGTATAGGGAGAAAGACAGGGAGACAGGAATGCACAGCACCTCCCCCACCCCCCCCAAAAAAACATTTAAAATGGCAAACAATGTGTTACATATATATTTATCACAATTAAAAAAATTAATAACTACCTGAAAATAGAGGATTTACTACTTTGCTTTGTTACCCCACAAAGCAAAAAATGTAGTATAAATTAACATTGTCGAGCAGAGGAATCAGAATGAACTTTGAAGTTGTACCTTCAAAGGCAGCACTGGTTAAGAGCATAAACTCTAGAGCCAGATTGCCTGGATTTACATTCTACCTGTATGGGTTACTGGCTGTGTAATCCTGGGCACTTAACACCTCTGTCTCAGTTTCCTCACCTATAAAATGGAGGTAATAACAGTACTTCTCTCATAGGGATCTTTTAAGGTTTAAGGGTTTACAGAAGAAGCATTCAGTAGTCCTAAGTACACAATAACTCTGTACAAGTGTCTACTACCTTCACAACTCAGCCTGATAGAGTCTGACTCCTGGCTTCTCAGCATAGGTAATCAGGCAATTTCCCTACCCTCTCTTAGCCCCAGCTTCCTCATCTATGAAACCAGAATTATAATCCTACTTCACAGAACTGCTATAGAATCTCAATGGAATTTTTTGTTTCAGTGTGTGTCACATAGTGCTTGCTAGAAATGCATATTGAATGAATTGTGTGTTCGAATCACTACATATGGTGAATTTGGAAGGAGTGAACCTCCCAAGAAGGAGTTCTGGTGGCGCTGTGGTTAAAGCATTGGGCTACCAATTGAAAGGTCGATAGTTTGTACCCACCAGCTGCTCCATGGGAGAAAGAGGAGACTGTTTGCTTCCATAAAGATTTACAGCCTTGGAAACCTTATAGGGCAATTGTACTCTGTTCTATAGGGTGGCTATGAGTTGGGATTGATAGCAGGTTTTTGGTGAACCTTCTGGGAATGAGTGATGACGTGGTCAAACTCTATAGACTTGACTGGAGTGCTTTCTGGGAGTGAGTATTCTGAGTCAAATTTTGAAGGTAGGATGTCTCCATAGAAAGAAGTAAAAAGGCATTCCAGGGAGACAAAATAGCATGGAAAATCTTAAAAAAAAAAAAGGCTATCTATTTGCTATAAGGAGAATGAAAAATAGAACTGATGAGATGGGAAGAACAGTTTTACAAACACATAGAAGGTCAAGAATTCTCCTTTGTATTTATAGCTTCCAAATGAATATCTGGTGGGTGTGAAATAAACCTGTCACCAGCATCTGTCATCTAGGGCTGGGAAAATGGACCTCTGAGGTGGTTAGGTTACAGTAATTTTGTATCATTTCCTAAATTTTACTCAGAGTTTTCTGGAACACTCTTTAAAAGTAAGAAAAGTCACCTTAGAATTATGGACAAACTTCCTGTGACTTGCGGAATATGTATTTCATATAGGTCAAATTTTCATATGGAAATGCCAAAGTTGAGGGAGGCAAGAGGTCTTTCTTAGTAGCATTATGGTGCCAGAGGAGTCTAAAACACCTTTTAAAAAAAAAACTCCCCAATGTCTTTCAGCATGAACACAGGCACTTTGCAGAGAGGGCAAGACCTAGAGTTACCAACTCTGGATACTGTCTTTACCCAAACCAAACCCAACTCACTGCTGTCAAGACTATGCGACTTACAGTGACCCCTCCTTGGGTTTCCAAGGCAATATAAGGAAGTAGATTGCCCAGTCTTCCTTCTGAAGAGTGGCTGGGGGGTTTGAACCACCATCCTTCTGGTTAGCAGTCAAATGCCTTAGGCACTACGCCACCAGGAAGTCACTGATGTTCGGAAGTCCTAACAGGAAATGGAATCACTCTGCTTAAAAATGTTTTGAACAGCCAAGCCCCAACTCACCACCCCCCTCCACCCCCTGCCATGTTCCTGCCTCAAGAGCTCTTCCATTTCACTACCAAGATATTTTAGATCAGAATGTATCTTCCCAACTTCTGGTTCTCAAACTGATGACTTATATCTTTATTCCTATAGTCTGTTACTTTTGGAGGGTCTCACTGCCCTTTGGAACTGAGAGATGTGTGGACCCTCTCTTCCAGACTGATCTCTAGACCTTTAGGCATACACACACAAACTTTGCCAGCCGTGTTAGCAAGTCACAGACCTGGGGTCCCTTGGTTGACCTTAGTTAAAGACCTGCTCTATTGTGACAATTATTTCCTCTGTCTTACAGTTCGCATTTTTTTTTTTTTTTTATAATGGGCACCAGGTCTCAAATTATCTTGGTTTCTTCCCTTGCCTTGACACAGTTTCTGGGACATTCTAGGTGTTCATTAAATATTTATTTAATGGATTCTCTACCTTACTTACCTACAGGACAAGTGCTTTCTTTTTAACATAAAGAAACTGGGCTTTCCATCCACCCTTGAAGTGGAACTAATATACTTCAAAGGAAGAAAAATATAGGTCTGCAGGAGGAAAGGGGGAGTGACTATATAGGGAGCACTGAGTTTCTGTTAAGGATGATGGAAAAACTTGAAAGCAAATAGTGGTGATTATTGCACAATATGATCGAACATAATTAATGTCACTGAGTTGTACATGTAAAAAGTGAAATGGCAAATGTTTTGTTAACTATATATTTACAACACACACAAATACAGGTCTGTAGCCAAAAACATGACTTAGGTGGAGTGCCCACAACAATAACGCTTTTGCTTCTTCTCTTACAGACGCAGGCTGAGTAAGAGGAAATACAGTACCAGGCAATCTCTAACAAGGCGAGCTTTAGTTTAGTTTAGTTTTTTTTTTTTTAATTTTTCCCCAACCCTGAGCTGCAGTGCTTGAATAATTCTGGTTTCCGGAGAACAGACTACTGTAATGATAATCCAGGAAGTAAATTGCCCTTTGAAAAGCAAGGAAGAAACCAATGGACTAAGTATTTATTTATATTTAATGCTCCAGGGCTTCTGTTTCCAGCTTTGAAGAGTTCCTGGCAAAGGCTTATTGAAGTCATTAATCCTAGGGGCAAATCTAAATGTCTTGCAGGCTGCTCCCGGCCCCTGGAACCTGGCACATGGTGTTTATAACCTGTGGGCTTTCCAGAAAGATAGGAACGTGGGGAGGTTGTGGGAGGGGATGGCAGCAAGTAAAGAGAAAGAGGACCAGCTCTATATTGAATTTGTACTGGAATCTTTGATCAGAAATGAATTCTCCAGAATTAATTATTTGGCTTTGCTGGATTCTTCTCCTTCTGCCCCGTAGTTAGGTGGGTTCTGTCTTTATCCTCATCTCTGTCCCTTACTATTAAGGGACACTGACTCTGGCCCTCTCCAGGGTGATTGTCTACAACAGTGGCTGCATTTTTTCTTTTTTTTAAATTGTGCTTTGGGTGCAAATTTACAGAGCAAAATTTGTTTTACATTCAACAGTTTGCGTACATTTGATTTCATGCCCTGATTACCATCCCCAACCCTAATCCACTCACCTCCCCTCCCTTCCCTGTGACGCCCCTCCCGCTCCCTGTGCCCTTCTTAACCATGCACTCCTGTCGTCCAGCTTTTCTTCTACGTGAGTACTGCCCCTCTGGTGCCTCATGGCTGATTGCTCCAAGGGGTGTATTTCCGTAGAGTAAGAGGGTGCATTGTCCTAGGTTGGGTATTCTGCATGTAAGTCTTTCTACTGTTGGGCTGAGATCCAATCCTTGGAGATAAGTCCCATCCCAGGCCATAGTCTTTGGGGTCCCACCAGACTCCATCCAACCAGTAATTCTGGTCATTACTGTGTTTTTTTAAATTTTGTTCCACATTTTTCCTCCCACTCTATACAGGATCTCCAGTTTTGATCCCTTCCCAAGTGGTTGGCATTGGTAGCCGGGGCACCATTTAGTTCTTCTGGTCTCAAGGTCCATCATGTCCTAGGGCTGATTGTTTCCAAATGCCCTTGATTTTCTTCATTCTTCTTTGCTTCAGGTGAGAGGAGACCATTAGCTGCATCTTAGATGCCATTTGAAATCTTTTAAGACCCTAGTTGCTACTTGCCAAAGTAGGTTGTGGAAGATTTTTATGTACTATGTTGTGCCAGTTGAGGTCAGTGTCCCCCAATTCTATGGTCCTGAGTCACTAGGCCCAGTGGTTCTCTCACCCAAGGTGTTTGGTCGTCTCTGAGGGATACTCTGTCTTCTGTTGCTTCTGTAATGAGTGTGATCATTATGCCTACCTATTTTTTGAAATGCACAAGTAATCTTTGTTCATGAAACAAAAAATAAAAAGTACAAATAAGCAAAATAAGAAGATATTC
>NW_006921617.1:12186022-12207389 GCF_000298275.1 Orycteropus afer afer | reverse complement strand
GATTCGTCCCTCCCTGTAACGTGGCCAAAGCACATGAGACAAAGTCTCACCATCCTTGCACCTATGGAGCATTCTAGCTGTACTTCTTCCAAGACAGGTTTGTCTATTCTTCTGACAGTCTGTGGTATAGTCAGTATTCTTCACCAGCACTATAATTCAAAGGTGTCAATTCTTCTTCAGTATTCCTTATTCACTGTTCAGCTTTCACATGTATATGAGACAATTGAAAATATCATGGTTTGGGTCAGGTGCAACTTAGTGCTCAAAGAGACATCTTTGCTTTTTAGCACTGTAAAGAGGTCTATTGCAGCAGGTATAACCTAATGCAATACATCATTTCTTGACTGATGCTTCCATAAGCAATGACTGTGGATCCAACTAAAATGAAATCCTTGACAACTTCAGTGTTTTCTCTATTTATCATGATGTTGCTTAGTGGTCCAGTTATGAAGTTTTTTTTTTTTTTTTTTTTTTATGTTGAGGTGTAATCCATACGGAATGCTGTAGGCTTTGATCTTCATCAGTTCATCAGTAAATGCTTCGAGTCCTCTTTGCTTTCAGCAAACAAGGTTGTATCATCTACATATCATATTGTTAATGATTGGTTAATGTGTCTTCTTCCAATCCTGATGCCACGTTCTTCTTCATATAATCTGACTTCTTGCATTATTTGCTCAGCATGTAGACTGAAAAATATACACACCTTTCCTGATTTTAAACCACTCTATTCCCTTGTTCTGTTCAAATGACTGCCTCTTGATCATATATACAGGTTCTGCAGAATGTAATTAAGCATTCTGGAATTCCCATAGTTTGGAGTGTTATCCATAATTTTTTTTTTTTTTTTTTTTTTGATCCACACAGTCAAATGCCGTTGTGTAGTCAACAAAACACAGGGAAACATTTTTCTGGAATTCTCTGCTTTCAGCCAAGGTCAGTCTGACATGAACAAATGATATCCCTTGTTCCATTTCCTCCTCGGAATCTGGCTTGAATTTCTGGCAGTTCCATGTTGATATACTGCTGTGACCAGTTTTGAATTATCTTCAGCAAAATTTTACTTGTGTGTGGTGTTAATTCCCAAGGAAGGGTCACTATGAGTCAGGATCGACTTGACAGCAGTGAGCTTGGTTTTGGTTTTGGTTGATCATTTCAGTATTCTATTGGATTACCTTTCTTTGGAAAAGGCACACATATGGATCTCTTCAAGTTGATTTGACAAGTAATATCTTCCAAATTTCTTGGAATAGACAAGTGAGCCCTTTCAGTGTTGTATCCATTTGTTGAAATATCTCAATAAGTATCCCATCAGTTCCTGGAGCCTTGTTTTTTGCCAATGCCTTCAGTGCAGCTTGGAATGCTTACTTCAGTACTATTGGTTCTTGATGATATTCTCTCTCTTGAAATGGTTGAACATTGACCAATTCTTTCTGGTACAGTGACTCTAGGTATTCCTTGCATCTTCTTTTGATGCTTCCTGCATCATTCAAATAGGAGATCTGGTGAAGCAGTGGTGATAGCATTTGGCTGCTGACCAAAAGGTCAGTGGTTCAAACTCACCAGACACTCCATGGAAGAAGAAAGACGAGGCAGTCTGCTTCCATATAGATTTATGGCTTTGGAAACCCTATGGGACAGTTCTACTCTGGCCTATAGGGTGGCTGTGAGTCGGAACTGACTCAATGGCAGTTTTTTTTTTTTTTAATTGTTCATTATCTTGTTTATTAAAAAAAAATAATAACTCACTGATGTCGAGTTGGATCCAATAGAATCCTTTAATATTGCAAGTCAAGGCTTGACTTTTTCTTTAATTCTTTCAGCTTGAGGAATGCTGAGCATATTCTTCCCTTTTGGTTCTCTAACTACAATTCGTTGATATTTCATTATAATACTTTACTTTATTTTCTCAACTGCCCTTTGAAATCTTCGGTTCAGCTTTTTTACTTCATCATTTCTTCCTTTCTGTTTAGCTACTGTACATCGAAGAGCAAGTTTCAGAGTCTCTTCTGACATTCATTTTAGTCTTTTCTTTCTTTCTTGTCCTTTCAATGACCTTTTGTTTTCTTCATGTGTGGTATCTTGGACATCATCCTATAACTCTTCTGGTTTTTCAGTCATCAGTGTTCAATGTGTCAGATTTATTCTTGAGATGGTCTCTGTATTCAGATGACATATACTCAAGGTTGTACTTTGGCTTTAATGGATCTATTTTAATTTTCTTCAGGTTCAATTTGAACATATGAACAACTTATGGTCTGACCTGCAGTCAGCCCTAAGCCTTATTCTTACCGATGATACTGAGCTTCTCCATTGTCTCTTTCCACACATGTAGTTGATTTGATTCTGTGTATTCCATCTGGTGAGATCCATGTGGATAATTGCTGTTTATATCTTGTTGGAAAAAGGTGTTTCCAATGAATAAGTCGTTGTTGTTGTTAGAGCCGTCCAGTCATCTCTGATTCATAGCGACCCCATGCACAGCAGAACAAAACACTGCCCAATCCTGTACCAGCTCCATGATCCCTGCTATACTTGAGCCCACTGTTGCAGCCACCATGTTAATCCATCTGGTTGAAGGCCCTCCCCTCTTTCGGCAACCCTCCACCTTACCAAGCACAACATCCTTCTCCAGGGAATGGTCCCTTCTGACAGTATGACCAAAGTAGGTGAGATGAAGTCTGGCCATTCTTGCTTCCAAGAAGCATTGTGGCTGCACTTCCTCCAAGACAGATCTGTTAATTCTTTTAGCAGTCCATGGCACTTTCAGCATTCTTCGCCAGCACAACAACTCAAAAGCATCAACTCTTCTTCAGTCTTCCTTATTCATTGTCCAGCTCTCACATGCATACGAGGAGATTGAAAATACCATGGCTTGTGTCAGGCTCACCTTAGTTCTCAAGGAGACATTCTTGCTCCTCAGCACTTGAAACAGTTCCTTCACTGTTGACCTTCCCAGTGCTTACAAGTTGTCTAATGTCCTGACTGCTGCTTCCATTGGTGCTGATTGTAGAACCAAGCAATGTGAATTCTTTGACAACCTCAATCTTTTCTCCATTTATCGTGATGCTGTTTATTGGTACAGTTGTGAGGATTTTTGTTTTCTTTATATTGAGACGTAATCCATACTGTAGACTGTATTCTTCAATCTTCATCAGTAAGTGCCTCAAGTCATCCTCACTTTCAGCAAGCAGAGTTGTGTCATCTGCGTATCTCAGGTTGTTAATAATTCTTCCTCCAATCTTGATGCCACATTTTTCTTCATATAGTCCAGCTTCTTGGATTATTTGCTCAGCATATAGATTGAATAAGTATGGGGAAAGGATGCAACCCTGACACACTCCCTTCTTGATTTTAAACCATGTAGTGTCCCCTTGTTCTTCTCGAGCAACAGCCTCCTGGTCAAGGTACAGATTCCTCATGAGTACAATCAAGTGTTCAGGAATTCCCATTCTTCTCAATGTTATCCATAATTTGTCATGATCCACACGATCAAATGCCTTTGCATAGTCAATAAAACACAAGTAAACATCTTTCTGGTATTCTTTGCCTTGAGCCAAAATCCATCTGACAGCAGCTATGATATCCCTTGTTCCAGGTCTCTTCTGAATCCAGCTTGTACCTCTGGAAGTCCTCTGTCAATATACTGCTGCAACCATTTCATTTTGACAACTTCCAATTTTCCTAGATTCATACTTCATACATTTCATATTCCCATTATTAAATGAATGTTTCAAGCTGTTTTTTCTCATTTCTAGTCATTCCTTATCAGTAAATGAAAATCTTGAAAGCTTTACTCCAGCCATGTCATTAAGGAGGCAGCTCTTCCCCAGTCCTATTGTGAGGGCCTTCTAACCTGAAGGGTTCATCTTCTAGTACTGCACTGGACAGTGTTCCACTCTAGTCATAACATTTTCACTGGCCAATTTTGTTTAGAAGTAGATCATTAAGTCCTTCTTCCTAGTCTTTCTGTCTGGAAGCTCTGCTGAAATCTGTCTACCATGGGTGAACCTGCTGGTGTTTGAAACACTGGTGGCATAGCTTCCAACATCACAGCAACATGTGATGTTTTCATTAATCTTGCATATATACCTAGAAGTAGAATCACTAGGTCGTAATGGTAAGTACGCTTAATTTTATAAGAAACTGACAAACTGTTTTCCAAAGGAGCTATATAATTTTGCATTTTCACCATGAATATATGAGAACTTCATTGCTGTGTACTCTCATCAGTCCTACTTCCTTCCTTCCTCCTCTCCCTGCCCTTCCCTTCCTTTCCTTTAGGTTTAACCATTTTAGTAAACATTCAGTATCTCATTGTCGTTTTAATTTTCATTTCCTTAATGGCTGCTAAAGTAGCCCTGGTGACACATGGTTAAGTGCTTGCTTGACTGCTAACCAGAAGGCTGGTAGTTCAAACCTACCTGGTAGTTCAAACCCACCAGCCACTCCTCAGAAGGAAGGTTGGGCAATCTACTTCCTTACTGTAGAGGCAAAGAGGGCTTGCTATGAGTCAGGTTTGACTCGACGACACATAACAACAACAACAGCCACTCCACAGGAAAAGATGTGGCAGTCTGCTTCCCTGAAGATTTACAGCCTTGGAAACCACATCTACTCTGCCCCACAGTATCACTACAGGTCAGAATTGACATGATAGCAATGGGTTAATTACTGCTGATGTTGAATATCTTTTAATTTGTCATTTATCATCTATACATCTTTGTTAAATTGTATGTTTAAGTATTTTGCCCATTTTAAAAATTAGGTTGTTTGTTTTCTTTCTTTTCTTTTTTAATTGTCATTTGGGTGAAAATTTACAAAGCAAATTCACTTTCCAGACAGCAGTTCACATACACTTTGTCTCATGATATTGACTACAACTTACTCCAGTGCAACAGCTCCCCTCCCACTTCCTCCCGATAGTTACCTCTACCTGTGTCCATCCCTCCGTACACTCCTGCCCCCTGAGCTGTCTCCCTGTGCATAAACAGCCCTTCTTTCTCCCATGATTGTTCTCTCCAAGGAGTGTATCTACCTTGGGTAAATGTTCAACTCCTATGCCTGTCTTTTGTTTGGCTGGAAGCCACAGGTGTGGGTTGAGTTCCAGACCTGAAAGGCAGCTAGGTTCCATAGTCTCAGTGGTTCCACCAGGCTCTATCAGACCAGCAAAACTGGTCCCCATCCCACCCCTTTTTTCCCAAATGATTTTGAGTTTTGTTCTCCCTCTCTATTCAGGATCTCCTGCATAGCTGCCCTCCAAGTGATTGACAGTGGTAGCCAGGCACCATCTAGTTCTTCTGGTCTCATAGTCATATAGGCTACAGATCGCATGGTGTACCACCTGCTAGGACTAATTGTTTCCATGAATCTTTGGTTTTCTTCATTCTTCTTTGCTCTGGATGAGGAGAGACCCACTGTTGCAGCTAGATGGAAGCTTGCAAGCTTTTAAGATCCCAGTTGCTACTCACTGAAGTAGGAGGTTTTTTCTTAAGTTGTGAGAATTCTTTATATATTTTGGATAGCAACACATAGGAGTTCTTGTGGCATAGTCCCTGAGGCATTTGACTGCTAACCAGAGGCTGGCGGTTCAAACCCACCAGCCACTCCTTGGAAGGAAGGTTGGGCAATCTACTTCGGTAGTGATTGTTGTTGTTGTTGTTATTTGCCGTCGAGTCGACCCCGACTCATAGCGACCCCTCCTTGGGTTTCCGAGGCAGTATCACTACGGAAGTAGGATTGCCCAACCTTCCTTCCGAGGAGTGGTTGGTGGGTTTGAACCGCCAGCCTTCTGGTTAGCAGTCAAGTGCCTTAGCCACTATGCTACCAGAGCTCCCTCGGTAGTGATACTGCCTCAGAAACCCAAGGTGAGGTTGCTATGAGTCAGATCCAACTCGACAGCAGTGAGTTTAGTTTGAGTTAAGGTCATGAAGATTTTCCCTTATGTTTCTCTTTAGATGTTTTGTAGGTTTAGGCTTATGATCCTTTTTGAGTTAATTTTTGGTATATGGTGTAAGATATTGATTGAGTGGAAGTTCCTTTTTTCTTTCTTTCTTTTTGATATATAGATAGCCAATTATTTCGACACTATTTGTTGAAATATACAAGGGTTTTACAACCTCTAATAATTAACAGCCACATAACAACACATAACAACAATAATTAACAAATCAATAAAGCCTATGAATGATTTCTACTGGAGTGTAGGTAGGGCCAAAACCTACAGGTAACTATAGAAAGGCTCTTGTTGCACTGACATCTTTCTTAGAGTTAACCAGATTCCTCTTAGGAAATGTTTTTAACTGAGGAATGTTAGAGGAAGGGCCCTGACAAAGTACTTTTCTGTTGGTTATGGCTTTGCTCATTGACCATGGCTCCTGAGAGTGAGCAAATTTGGAGAACTGGGAGACAGTGGGTTTCAGTGAATATAGTCAGGGGCTGAATGAAAATTACTTTGATGGGTTTTTTTTTTTTTTTTTGATGCATTATCTTCAGTCCCATTTCTGGGGCTTTGGAAAGAGCATTCAGGGCACTTTCTCATGAATCGTTCAGAATGTTAAACATTCTTTGTATGGCATAATGTGAGAAGAGTTTGGTGGACCTGGGACTCTCCCTCTCTGGTATAAGGAAAACGTTGTTTGTAGGCATCCATCATCACTTCCAGGGCTGTAATTTCTGTGCTTCCTAGAATTGCATACAAATCTGCTCCTCCATTTTCCAGAAGAACACTCTGAGGCTGAGAGAGTCTAAGATACCTGGTCAAGGCCATGCTATAAGTTAGTACCTATGATTCCAACTTTATTTTCTGAAGACTTGAATATCCAACTGCTTCTCAGACTCTCCATTTACAGGACTCTCATCTCCTCAAATTCATCATGGCCAAGTTGGAATTAATTACTCTTCCTCCTGCCCTTCACTTCCCTACCTCAAACTGCTTTTTGTCTTGGATCTCCTTTCTCAGTTACCCAAGCAAGAAACTAGGGGAGCATCTCAATGCCCTTCTCTCCTTCACTTCTTGTTTCAGATCACTCAGTAAGTTCTATTGATTCTACCTTCTGAGTACCTCTTAGTTTGTCCCTTCCTTTCTGTTCCTTACTGGTATTCTATTGGTTCAGAAAGTCAACATCTATCACCAGGCCTTTTGAAATATCCTCCCAGCTGGTCTACCTTCTCTTAAATCTTCATCAACTAAGCTACTGTCTGCATAGCTGTCGAGGTGGCTTTTCTAGAATGCTGTCTTGGTGAGGCCACTCTTCAGTTTAAAACTCTTTAATAGCTCCATGTGGCCTTCCAGATAAAGGTCAAACTCTTTGGCTTGGCATCCTTGGGCCACATGTCATCTTGCCCCTCGTACTTCAGCAATAAAAGCTCTTATTATGTGTCTGTTTTTTTCTACTCTGTGACAGCAATCACACTGTAATAATTTATTGACACACCTGTTTTCCTCATTAGATTGTGAAATGCTTGAGGGCAGAGACTCTATTTTGCTTGTTGTGTCATACCAGACAGAGCCTGGTACAGAGTCATTACAGTCATTCATTTGATAAACATTTAACTGCCCACCAGCCGTGCCTAATTTCTAACATATATGTAAATGCCATGTCATTCCTTTGCCAGAATCTCTTCATAATTTAAAAATGAAGATTAGGCTACCCTTATCCCCACTCCTTCAAAGCACTGCTGGGCCTGCTGGAGTGTGGCAAGCCATGGATGCAGGTCTCTGTTCTGCGGGATGAGGTTTGTTTAACTTTTCAAGAATAAGGCCTGCTTAAAGAGATAACAAGTGAAATTTAGAAGAAGATGAGAGGGTAAAACTGATTACTCTGATGAAAACACTTAGTAATTCCAATGCCAACCACTCAGAAAGGGGTCGATATTGAAGATCCTGGATAGAGGGGAGAAAAATGTGAAACAAAATCCAAAAATATAAAATAGACCAGAATTATTGGTTGGAAAGAGACTGGTAAAACCCCCAAGACTATGGCCCTGAGTCATTTTTCAGGCCTGGAATTGGACTCCCATGGCTTAACTCTCAGCCAAACAACAGACAGGCCTATGAGCTCAACAACTATACCATGGTGAGGCCCTCCTTAGAAGAGTCAACCATGGGAGATCAGAAGGGCAGCATTTGCACAGAAGAAAGCTAGGCAGCCAGGAATGCAAAGGTAAGCAGGACACTGGGAAGGGATAACCACAGGGAGGAGGGAGGAATAGACCTATTATATTGTGGAGATTGTCATCAGTGTTGCAAAACAAAATGTGTATTTCTGCAGAATGCAAAATGAATCTGCTTTGTAAAATTGCACCCAAATCACAATAAAAAGTTAAAAACAAAAACAAAAAACTTGGTAATCCAAGATAAAATTAAGCTCAATACACCCAAATATATCTTGAAATCAACAGAGATATCATTTTCCAGATTACTTATGCATATATATATATGTGTATGTGTATATATTTTTTGTATGTGTGTGTGTGTGTGTGTGTTTGTGTGCATATACTAATTATATATATATATATATATACCAAATATATATACATATACCAAATATATATATACCAAATATATATATATTTGCCAAATTCACTGCCATCAAAGTTGATTCCAACTCAGAGTAACCCCCTTTGAGTTTCCAAGGCTGTAAATGTTTATGGAAGTAGATTGCCCCATCTTCATTCCAAAAAGTGGCTAGTGGGTTTGAACTGCTGACCTTCTGGTTAGCAGCCAAATGCCTTATCCACTACGCCACCAAAACTCCTTAAAATAGAAGCAATGATATGATAGTCTATGCAGCTCATGCTTTTGAACTCCCAAATTATAGTGTAAAAGTTGACTTGATGATTGCAGCATATCGTCCTGGCTTGCTGCTGGCCTGCAGGCTTCTCAACACGTTTGGCATGGACAAAATCTATGAAGGCCAAGGGGAGGCAATCAGAGATGAATACAATGTGAAAAGTATTGATGGTCAGCCTGGTGACTTCATCTGCTATTTGGATGAAGGCCTTGTCAGCACTACCACTGGAAATAAAGTTTTGGACTGGAGCTCTGAATGGAGCTGTGTATGCAGACTTTGCTATCTCTCACAGTACCAAGTGATTCCCTGTTTAAGGCTCGGAAAGCAAGGAATTTAATGCAGAAGTACATCGGAAACACATCATCAGAGTCAGAATGTTGAGTCAGAATGTTGCAGAATATATGCATTACTTATTAGAAGAAAACGAAGATGCTTACAAGAAACAGATCTCAAATACATAAAGAACAATGTAACTTCATGATGGACTCAATGGAGGAGATGTATAAGAAAACACAACTGCTATACAAGAGAATTCAGTTTATGAGAAGAAGCCTAAGAAAGATGTTAAGGAAAAAAAAAAAAAGTGGAACCCATCCAAAATGTCTCCTGCTCAGAAGAAAGATCGAATAGCTCATAAAAAAGCAAGCTTCCTCAGAGTTCAGGAGGAGGCTTCTGAGAGTTAAACCAAACCACAATTTTCTATGAAGATTTTTCAGATAAATACAATAAACCAATAAAGTCATTTTAAAAAATTTATTTATTTTTCTGTCATTGAGAATATACATAGCAAATGCTGTTGTTATTTGCCGTCGAGTCAAACCCAACTCATAGCGACCCCTCCTTGGGTTTCTGAGGCAGTATCACTACGGAAGTAGGATTGCCCAACCTTCCTTCCGAGGAGTGGCCCCAATTCCACAGTTTCTGCATGTAGAGTTCAATGATACTGATGACATTCTTCAAGTTGTGCACCATTTGTACCCTCCTTTTCTGAGTTGTTCTTCCCCCATTAAAGTAACTCATTGCTTCCTAAATTTTCTATCTAATCTTTCTAGTTATTGTTAATTTGATTGCATGTAGATGGATTCTTGAAAGACTACAATGCTGACGGCAGATATATTTTACTAGTTAACCCAAACTAATATTTTGTTTGTTTGTTTTAGAAAACTTCAAGGGATAATTTTGGTTTAAGGTTTAAAGATTATCTCAAGGCAATAGTTTCAGGAGTTCATCTGGCATTCATGGCTCCAGAAAGTCTGGAGTCCATGAGAATTTGAAATTCTGTTCTGCATTTTTCCCCTTTTAATCAGGATTCCTCTACAGAATCCTTGATCAAAATACTCACGTTTTGCTTATCCATTCATCTGCTGATGGGCATTTAGGTTGTTTCCACTTTTTGGCTAATATGAACATTGTTGCAATAAGCACTGGTACACAAGTTTCTGTTTCTCTCTCTGCTTTCAAGTCTTTTGGGTATATAACCTAGGAATGGAATTTTTGGGTCATATAGTAGTTCTGTTTTTAGATTATTGAGGAAATACCATACAGTTTTCCATAAGGGCTATATGTGCCATTTTGCATTCCCACCAGTAATGGACAAGCGTTCCAATTTCTCCACATCCTTGCCAACATTTGTTATTTTCAGATTTTATTTATTTTTAAAATCGTAACTATTTGAGTGGGAATGAAATGGTATCTCATTATGGTTTTTATTTGCGTTTTTTTGTTGGCTAATGACGTTCAGCACATTTTTATGTTTTTGGTGGCCATTTGAATGTCCTCACTCACTCATTTCATTTATTCATTCAGTCAGTGGCTACCAGCTTGGTATTTATCTGTTGTTTCCAATCTACCTCCCATCCAGGCCAGAATTTTTCAGACAAAAATCGTATGAGGGCTGCATTATATCCCTCTTATACTTGTCATTAACCACTCATTCTTTTTGAACTCCTCAAGTTGCTTCTTCCTCCCCTCACTTTCCTTCTTTCAAACACCCTTCTCTTTTTATTTAGATTTCACCCATATAAAAATGTGGCATGCTCTGAGGGATGGTCTTTTGGAGATGGGTCACTGCAACTTTCAAGATGGGTTTCTCAGTGGTGCCTACAGATTCCATATAAAGAAAAAAATATCATTGACTGTATGTTTATTTTTTTTTGTTGTGTCGTTGTTGTATGACATCAAGTCCATTCCCACCTGCAATGACCCTAAAGGACAGAGTGGAACTGCCCCATAGGGTTTTCTGGGCTTTAATCTTTACAGCCACAGTTTACCAGGTCTCTTCTTCATAGAGCTGCTGGTGGTTTTGAACTGCCCACCTTTCAGTTTGCAGTTGAGCACTTAACCATTGCACCACTAGGAGAGATATATATGTACACATGCACATGCGCACACACATAGTGTTAAAAAAATATACACACCAAAACATTTGAAAATATAATAATTTTTACATATAAAATTTAGTGACATAAATTTTCTCACTGTGCAAGCATTATCACTATCCTCCTCCTAAGCAAAAACCACCCCTTTCCTCCTCTCTTTCATCCCTGGTAACCACTAATAGGAGCTCTGGTAGTATAGTGCTTAAGGCACTTGACTGCTAACCAGAAGGCTGGCGGTTCAAACCCACCAGCCACTCCTCGGAAGGAAGGCTGGGCAATCCTACTTCCTACAGTAGTGATACTGTCTCGGAAACCCAAGGAGGGGTTTCTATGAGTCAGGGCCGACTCAACGGCATATAACAACAACAACAACAACCACTAATAATCTTTGTTTTCTATATATTTGCTTATCTCATATAAGTGAGATCATACAGTATTTGTTCTTTTGCAACTGACTTATTGCATTCAGCATAATGTTTTCAAGTTTCATCCATGTTGTAACATGTATTAGGACTTCATTTCTTTTAATTAATGAATAGTGTTGTATTGTATGAGAGCTCTGGTGGTGTAGTGCCTAAGGCATTTGACTGCTAACCAGAAGGCTGGTGGTTCAAACCCACCAGCCACTCCTCAGAAGGAAGGTTGGGCAATCTATTTCTGTAGTGATACCACCTTGGAAACCCAAGGAGAGGTCTCTGTGAGTCGGATCCGACTCGACAGCAGTGAGTTTGATTTTGGTTATTCTATTGTATATGTACATAGCACATTTTGTTCATCCATCTGTCTATTGATTGATGGACATTTTGGTTATTTCTGACTCTTGGCTATTGTGAAAAGTGCTGCAATGAACACTGGTATATTCAGCAATACTATCTTTTCCTCAAAAATGAATAACTCCATCAAGAACTGGGCAAAGGATATGAATAGACACTTCACCAAAGAGGATATTCAAATGGCCAATCAAAACCAAATGAAACTCATTGCCGTCGAGTCAGATCCGACTCTTAGAGACCCCCACTTGGGTTCCTGAGGCAGTATCACTACGGAAGTAGATTGCCCCATCTTCCTTCTGAGGAGTGGCTGGTGGGTTTGAACTGCCAGCCTTCTCGTTAGCAGTCAAATACCTTAGGTACTATGCCACCAGAGCTCCCCAAATGGCTAATGTTGTTTTTGTTGTTATGTGCCGTTGAGTTGGACCTGTCTCATAGCGACTCCTCCTTGGGTTTCCGAGGCAATATCCAATAGATACATGAAAAGATGCTCAACATACTGAGCCAACAGAGAAGTGCAAATCAAAACCACAATGAGGTACTATTTCACTCCCACTAGGAAGACCAACATGAAAACAAACAAACAAACAGCAAAAAAGGGGAAAACAAATGTTGGAGAGGATGTGGAGAAATTGGGACCCTTAACCATTGCTGGTGGGAATGCAAATGTCTAGTCATGGAAAACATTCTGGTGGCTCCTCAAAAAACTAGAGGTAGGGTTGCCATCCAAACCAAAACTGAAACATTGTCATCATGCTGATCCTGCCTCATAGTGACCTATAGGACTGCCCCATAGGGTTTCCAAGTCTGTAAATCTTTATGGAAACAGACTGTCAGACAGTCACATCTTTCTCTTGTGGAGGAGCTGATGGATTTGAATTGTCAGCCTTTCGGTTAGCAGCCAAGTACTTAACTACTGCACCAACAGAGTTTATTAGAGCTGCCATGTTGTTGTTATGTGCCGTCGAGTCGGACCCGACTCATAGCGAGCCCTCCTTGGGTATGTATGTGCAACATTTTGCTTATCCATTTATCCATTAAAGGCACTTAAGTTGTTTCCATCTTTTTTGCTATTGTAAATAGTGCTTCAATGAACATAAGCATGCATATGTCTGTTCTGGTCACTTCTATTAGATCCCTAAGTATACACCTAGGAATAGAATAGCAGGATCATATGGCATCTCTGGTAGCATAGTGGCTAAGGCACTTGACTGCTAACCAGAAGGCTGATGGTTCAAACCCACCAGCCACTCCTCAGAATGAAGATGGGGCAATCTACTTCCATGGTGATACTGCCTCGGAAACCCAAGGAGAGGTCCCTATGAGTCAGGTCCGACTCAATGGCACATAACAACAACAACAACATGTGTATATATATATGTATGTATGTATGTATGTATATACATATAAAGGTACATAGAGGGCACAGTTACAAATATTTCTTAAGAGTAACCAAACACCTAGTGGGACTGGATTTCTGGGTTTGAAGGATCAGTACCATAGTCTTGTTGGACAACTCAGTCAAAAGGCATAACATAGTTCATAGAGTTCATGTTCTACATCCTAGTTTGATGAGAAGTGTCTGGGTTCTTAAAAGCTTGCAAATGGCCATCTAAGATACAACTATTGGTCTCTACTTGTCTGGAGCAAAAGAAAAGAAAGAAGTCAGCAGAACAAGAAAGAGGACAAATAGTCTACATGACCCATGGCCTCATCTACCCTGAGACCAGAAGAAATAGATGGTGCCTAGCTGCCACTATGAAGCATTCTAATCAGGGCCATAGTAGATGGATCCTGATAGAATGGGAGAAGAATGTGGAACAGGATCTCACATTCCTGGAAAACAAATAAACAAAACCCAACCCCCAGACCTACTGGACTGATTGAGATGGGAGGACTCCCTGAGATACTCTTCAAACCTTGAACCAAACCTAACCCTGAGGTCAACTTCTAGAAATAAAAAAATGTCACAAAAAGGAAGAAAGAAAGAAAGAGTATCACTTGTAAGTACTATATTCCTTTAAAAAATCATCTATGTGGGACCAAACAGTAAACAGGTACTTGAAAACAAAGATGAGAATGTAAGAGGGCAGTGACTCTGGATTAACAGAAATGCAATAGCCATGATGGAAATAATGAGAATGATTACACATCGTGAAGAATATAACCAATGTCACTGAACAACTTGCGTAAAAATTATTGAATGAGAACCTAAACTGCTGTGTAAACCTTCACCAAAAGCACAATAAAATATTATTTTAAAAAAATGAATAGCCAGTGATCTGAGGAAGAGGAAAGACTGCGCAGGAGAAAAATCTGAGACCAAATGAGGCTAATTGGAGAACCAAGGAGAGCAAGGGGTCTGAGGAGTTCTGGCCATCAGATGACACCAGCACTAAGATTTCAGAAGCTTTCTAGCCAGCTACCCGCTCTTGCCCATTATTGTCACTTCCCTGCAGGCACCCACCCTGCTCTCCTGCTTCTTCTTACCACCACTCCCCACCCCCATCCCATCTCTCATATTTTAGTCAAGGGTCAAGGTGCCATTCCCGTCTTCTCCTGACACTACTTCCTCTACCTTGTTTATCACCTGCTTTGTCACCACCCTGTCTTTTGCTTCTTCAAAATGCCTCTCAGATGGCCCTTTCTTTCCAGTCCCCCATCACATTACATCCTTGAGGGTTATCTTTTCCCTCTGCAACTGGCTCTGCATATGCTGTAGTCCAGTCTTCCAGACACATGTCTTTAATGGTGCCTCTTTCTAGTAAAAGAAACATTATTGTCAGTTGCCATTTTTATGGGTCCAACTCATGGTGGCCCTGTGTATAACAGAACAAACCATTGCTCAGTCTTGTGCATTTTAAAAGGAGTTATGGTGGCATAGTGCCTAAGGCATTTGACTGTTAATCAGAAGGTTGGTAATTCAAACCCACTAGCTGCTTCAGGTAAGGAAGATGGGGCGGTCTACTTCCGTAAAGATTTACCACCTTGGAAACCCAATGGGGGTTGCTATGAGTTGGAATTGATTCTATGGTTGTGAGTTTTTTGTGTATCTTAATGGTTGTCTGTGTCTTTGAGTCCATTGTTGCAGCTATATACCATGGACTTCCAAAAGAAGGAAAAGAGTATTAGAAATAATAATGTTCCTTCAAAGAGAGGATGGCAAGGCTTTGACTCATTTACTTTGGGTATATCATCAGTAAAAACAAATCTCTAGAAAAGGACATCATATTTTGTAAGTAGAGTCAACGAAAACAAAGGAAATTCTCAAATAAATGTTGTTGTTCTAGTTGCTGTTGAGTGGACTCTGACTCATGGTGACTTTATATGCACCAGAATGACACATTGACTGGTCCTGTGCTATTCACATGATAGCCAGCATGGTCAAGTCCATCCTTGTGGATGTTGTGTCAGTCCATCTCTTAGATGGCTCATGCCTTTGTTGGCTCTCTACTTCACCAGTCATGATAGTCAGGTCCGACTCAATGGCACATAACAACAACAACAACAATAACAATTTTCTGAAGTAGATCACCAGGTCTTTCTTCCTGTTTTGTCTTGGTCTGGAAACCCTGCTAAAACCTGTCCATCATGAGTGACCCTGCTGGTATTTGAAACATCATACTTTCCAGTATAATAGCAACATGCAGGCCAGAAACATTAGCAGTATTGTATCAAGACCTTCCTAATGTACTTCTTCCCTACCATACATACCTGTTTCTTATTCTATTTTTCACTGTATTTTATGGAGTGGCCTCCCCACTGGCTGAGATATCCTTCTCCATTCCACCTATCTGGAATGCCACCATCCATTGAGGAAGTCACTCCAACCCATTCTGACTTTCCCTTCTTTGGATGTGTAGTAAAAATAACTTTCCCAGTTGCAGAATGTCACAGTCCTGTTGTTTGCTGGTTAACATTTTATTGCTTTCAGCCAAAAGTCTTTGCAAAATTCACAGAGCAATGTGATCTGTAACATAACTGTGAAGACCAAAATGGAACAAAGTTAAAGCAAATTTCTAAGTGCAGGGATATCAGTTTAGCATAGGGTTGTTTTCTAGTTGTCCTATGTATGCTAGCTTTTTGTCTCCAATTCCCTGCTGTTGCTAGAGGGTTCTTTGAGCTTCCCTTAGAGTTTAGCTCAGGGCTGGGCCCAGGGGTGTTGCTCACTAAACACATGTTAATTGATATATTCATTTGCACAGATAAACATTTATTTACTGCCTATGGAGAAACCCCCAGCAGACTTTTACTGTCTGACCAAGATGCATTGAAATTCAATGAAACCCACCCAACGCCTGAAAGAAGACTTTGGTCAAACTAAACTAAAGCCACCAGACAACAAATTTCCAGCTCACTTTAGCCAAGCTCCACATACTGGGAGCATGCACTGGGAGCGGTCATGCTGTTTGCTCAATAAGAACCTGCCTGAAGCATATGTCTGTTGGTGAGAACTTGGCCTTGAAAAGTAAACAGAGGGTTCTGGCTGATTCTCTGGGAGCATCAGGCTGCTGATGCAGTTAACACAGACCCAGAACTTTCCGTCCTCCAGTTTAGCAATTTCACAGCACAGGGAGTTCCATTGTGGCCTCTTCCTCTTGTAATCTGGGCCTGTGGTCAGGGCTTGGTGTTAACCATAGGGGTTTCCTTGAGAGAGAAAGCTTGTAAACCCACTTACGTAAGGCCTCCTTAAGCTGCTATGTGGGAGCTGGTTCTCACTTTTCTACCTTCGGTAGGTACCTGTGGCTGAAACCATAAGCCACATCCAAGTGGACAAGTGGACACTGAGGGCTACAGGGTGGTGCTGAGGCCAATATTTATTTATTGGCAACAAAAATTTCAACATACCTTAGTTCAGGTTTAAAGGCCTAGTCAATGATTTGTTATTGTTGTTATGTGCCGTCGAGTCTCATAGAGACCCCTCTTTGGGTTTCCAAGGTGGTATCACTATGGAAGTAGATTGCCCAGCCTTCCTTCTGAGGAGTGGCTGGTGGATTTGAACCACCAGCCTTCTGGTTAGCAGTCAAATGCCTTACGCACTATGCTACCAGAGCTCCTCGTCAATGATTACATATTTTTTATTATTTACTTGGTACAAATTCCCTTTAAAAAGTAGGGAGGGAAAAGTAAAAATAAAAAAGGAAGTTTGATTTCCCTCTAAATTTTAGGGTCTGTCCATTGCTTTTATGGCTGTATCGGTACATCTGAGACCTCTGACTTCTGGGGCAGGGCTCAAGCAGAGGAATCAGTTGGGAGGCCTAAGCCTTTCAGACCTTGGCCTGGAAGAGGGACTTCTTAAAGCAGAAAGTACAGGAGCCAGAGGGAGGTTGCAGCCCCAAAAGGTAATTCTCCCAGCCTCCAGATGACAAAGGTTGCATTTACACCTGGCCAGGAGGTTTAATCATCTACCATTTCCAAACACTGCAGGCTAACAACCGGCTGGGCTGAAAATCATAAATGAAATAAATAAATAAATAAATAACATTATCAACCAGAGACAGCAAAAGTAGAGGGAAGCAGTAGGTCAGTGTCTGTGCTCTGGGGGCACAGTTGGGGTCCTCGGTGGGGTGCCCAGGATAAGGAGCTCTAGGTAAGGAGTCTTGGGTTGGAAGACCCTGGGTGAGGACCTTGAATGAGGAGCTCTGAATGGAGACCCTGAGTGAGGGGCTCTGGGTGAGGTCCCTGGGTGGGAACCTCAGGGGAAAAGCTGAGACTGAGTTTTGCAGATGATCACCCAGCTGCCCCGACCTCCATGAGAAAATGACTACCTGTGAATTCTGACTGCCTTTCTTACCACAGGCTGTGGGAAGAAGTCTTTGACAAAGGATCTTCTCTTGGAGGCTTGCATAGGGGGCTGTGTCTGTTCTTATGTGTATTGCCTTCTCATTAGAGTCCATGTAGTCTTTTTGTCATCAAATCAGGCAGTCTGGCATGGGGGGTAAGTGTTTCTGCCCTCGTGTTCAGCTCGGCCTGGGTTCAAAACTCAGCACCACCACTTACTTGTGACTTTGGACAAATAACCTAACCTCTCTACACCTCGATTTCCCCACCTCTAAAATGGGAATGTCAAGGTTCAGTGAGATCATGTTGTTATTGTTACTTTAGAAAAATGCAGTTCAAAGGGGCTGATGTTAAACTTTAGCTGTAGTCTCATTGTGTCTGAACTCAATGCATGCAAACTGAAATGATGGTCTTTGAATTTACATGTGGGAGAGACTTGGAGGCACTAATATGCATGGGGGGTCAGTTGTACACTAATTGTTCACACGTTACTTTGAACACACCGAGAGGACCACACCATTCATTGATGAATGTTGCTGTTGTTATGTACCGTCAAGTCGGATCGACTCATAGTGACCCCTCCTTGGGTTTGCAAGGCGGTATCACTACGGAAGTAGATTGCCCAACCTTCCTTCCAAGGAGTGGCTGGTGGATTTGAACAGCCAACCTTGTGGTTAGCAGTCAAGTGCCTTAGGCTCTATGCTACCAGAGCTCCTCATTGATGAATAGGATCTTTATAATAAAGTTTTTATTGTTGTTGTTGTTGTTGTGTGCCGTCGAGTTGGACCCGACTCATAGCGACTGCTCCTTGGATTTCCAAGGCAGTATCACTGGGGAAGTAGATTGCCCCATCTTCCTTCTGAGGAGTGGCTGGTAGGTTTGAACCACCAGACTTCTGGTTAGCAGTCCTTTAGGTAATTAACAAATATTTATTGAATGTCTGCTATGTGCATGACACTGTGGTCAGTGCAGGGGACATAGCAGAATTGGGTCCAGGCCCTCCTCCCTCAATAAATTTACCCTCTTGATAGGGAGACAAGACATACATGTAAATAGATAACCAACAAGTCAAGATAACATATGTCAAATGCCAAATGAGTTGTATTGTAGAACAAATGCATTTGTGTCTTATCTCTTCTACTTGCTCCATGAAGATAGAAACCACATCTGTCTTGCTCACCACTCTATTCCCTCTGCTCACATCTGCATTATCACCAAGACTTACTGAATACAGACTGTGGCCCAGGCACTGTTCTAAGCCCTTTATACACATTAACATTCTATACATCTAAGCCCCACAATCACCACATAATGTAGATACTGTCACCAATCTCATTTTCAAGATAAGGAAGTTGAAACACAGAGACATGGAAAAAACTCTCAAAGTCACACAAGTACACTTACTACGATGGTGCAGTGCCAGGCACATACCAGGGACTTTGCCTTCCACTGTCCTCTCACTGCTTCTCACGCTGTGCCTCACATGTGGAATGAGAAAATGCATGTAGTGGGCATTTATTGTGTAAGGCACTTTGATGTAGGCTATCCCATTAAATTAAGGGTATCTGTGGTTTAATGGTAGAATTCTCACTTCCAGGAAACCTAGCAGATCCAGGTTTGATTCCTGGCCAATGCACCTCAAGTGCAGCCACCACCCATCTGTCAGTAGAGGTTTGGGTGTTGCTATGATGCTGAACAGGTTTCAGGGTAGCTTCCAGACTGACTAGGAAAAAAGGTCTGGTGATTGACTTCTGAAAATCAGCCAGTGCAAACCCTATGGATCACAATGGTTCCATCCCTTTGTGTCTGGATTGCCTTGTGTCAGGGGCCTACTCAGTGGCAGTTTAACAACAACAACAACAATCTCATTAAATTCTCCCCAAATCTCAGCAAGGTAGGAATCATGAAGGATCCCTCATGGTGAAGTGGTTAAACAGTTTGACTGCTAACTGAAAGGTTGATGGTTCAAACCCACCAGCTGCTCTGCAAGAGAAAGATGTGGCTGTCTGCTTCTGTAAAAATTTACAGCCTTGGAAACTCTATGTGGCAGTTCTACTCTGTCTTATAAGGTCACTATGAGTAGATATAGGAGCTCTGGTAGCATAGTGCATAAAGCACTTGACTGCTAACCAGAAGGCTGGCAGTTCAAACCCACCAGCCACTCCTTGGAATGAAGGTTGGGCAATCTACTTCTGTAGTGATACTGCCTCGAAAACCCAAAGAGGGGTCGCTATGAGTCGGATCCGACTTGACGGCACGTAACAAATAACACCATGAGTTGTTATTGACTTGACAGCTTATGGGAGGAAAGGGGCTCAGAGAGGGCCAAGAACACACCAAGGTTCCACAGCTGGTAGAGTTGCTGTCTGAATCAATTCACAAAGCAATGTACTAATCTGGAACAGGATAAGCATTCATAAGTTCAGAAGACTAAGGTGGTGAAGAAAGCCTTCTCCAAGAAGCACTGTCCACTGGACTCTGCAGAAGCAATCAGATTCACATAAGCAGACAATATAGGAGAAAGCTGGAGAGGGGACTGGAGGGCTGCTGAGTAGTCATGGTGATAGTGTTGTTCCATCAGGCTGGCTGTAGCAAATGCTATGTGCAAATAGGCAGTGTCTGATACAGTGGAAAAGGTAGACAGGGGACAGATTATGAAAGGCCTTGAGTACCAGAAAAAGGAGGGGAGGACCTAAAGGAACAGGTTCTACAGAAGTAAGCTGGCTACCTCTTGTGTGCTTAATGTTTCTGGATCTCTAGTCAAATCCAAACATTTGATAAGCTTGACATGGCCTTTAATTTCTTCAAGCTATAGTTATATTGAATTGCATAACATCTTTAATCAAGGCCACTGGAAAATTACACAAAATGTTTGCTCCTGTGACATGGAAAAATGTAAAAACCTTCCAGAAAAGCGCCAGTGTCCATTCTTAATCTCTTACTCTCTTTCCCTTCTTTTTGTGCTTTTGGGTTAAAAGGACACTCTAAAGCTGTACTGCTTATCAATGAGGAAACAGAGCAGGCAATAATGACCAAGTCATAGATCTTGTAGAACCATAAGAGGAGAGCTTTATGCTGCAGCAGATGTTAATTTCCGTGCCAAGTGTCCTGGGGTACTGGATCCATAGCTAGCTATACCACCACCCTTTGTCTGAACTTCCAGCTGTATGTGTGACCTTTGGCACAGTTCCTTACCACTCAGTTTTTACACCTATGAGAAAGAAGATCATAAATATTCTACTTCTTTTGCTCACAGGGATAAGGTAATGAATAAATTGGTGTTGAAAGCCAGTGGGGACCTAGGCATTTGGAAACCTTAAAAATTGATGTACCTTCTGTATTTTACGAACTTTACTTCAGTTAAATGTATACAAACTTTTGCAATGAGTTTTAGTTTACAGGTGATGTTGTACAACATGATTAATGTGATTGGTATCACTAAATTGTGCACCTAAAAAATGTTGATTGGCAAATGTTGTGTTATATATATATTTTACAACAATAAAAAAGTATACAAACTTTATGCCAAAGTTAAAAGTTGGAAGATGATGATAAATTTCTGTAGTATATACATATACTATAAAATGAGATTTATTATATATATATATATATATACACACACACACACACACACATACATATACAT
>NW_006921617.1:12180838-12185395 GCF_000298275.1 Orycteropus afer afer | reverse complement strand
GGAAGTAGATTGCCCCATCTTCCTTCTGAAGAGTGGCTGGTGGGTTTGAACTGCCAGCCTTCTGGTTAGCAGTCAAGTGCCTTAGGCACTACGCTACCAGAGCTCCTATATTTGTACTAAGTCTCCAAAAAGAAGAGTCTGAAGTATTTGTGGGATTAATTGTGGGTCATATGGAACTTAGAATGGAGGAACACATCCCTCAGAAAATATGTTTGGGATTTTCCTCAAAACTCCATGTATTTTCCAAGTGGATATTTGAAAACCTTTGATTAAATAAGCCAGTCTTCTTGTTTTCCTGTCCTCTATCAAGATTCAAACTAACTTGACCACCCACTGATATGAATCTGTAAATAGACTAAATCCTCCCTTTGAAGCACTGGTCCTAACTTGCTATCTTATGAAAATGTTTGGGAGATGACAACATCAGAGGGCTCAGGGCTCAGTGGAGACTAACTTGTCTGCTCTTTGCTAAGGAGACCAGGGAGGCTACAGGTTTCTTGGAAAGGAAAAGAAAAGCCAGGGGATGATAGAACTTGAAATGTATCTGCACAGAATCTAGGTTCCTTGACCCTTCCCCTCACTTGTGTGTGTGTGTGTGTTGGTAGTGAGGGATCTGGCTCCACAGAGATGTATATTTCCATTTAGCCTTAGATGTGAGTGAGAAATATGGAGAATACAAATTTTGAAAATATGCTTTTAATTGTCATGTTACTAAAGCCCAATTTTCCTATTTACTCCCTTCCCTCACCTTCCAATGTTCCTTATTTCCTCATTTCTATCAGTCACCTTTTTCTTTAAATGGTTACTTTCTTATTCCATAGTCTTTATTTTTTCTTCCATCATCTCATCATCTCCTTTCTATTTTTCAATATTTATTTTTTACTTATTTCTCTATCTATCCTAATTCTACTATCTGTCTAGTTCCCTCTTACTGCTCTCCCCAGGAGCTTGACCCAGAGCATGGCCAGAAGTATTAAAATAAAGCAGGAAAGAAACTAAAGCTTCCAACTAGTGCAAACCTCCACTCCAATTTCACGTGTGGAGTTCATTTGTAGCACATGGACCCAGGTCTCTGAATTTGTTCTCAACTCTGATTTCTGCATTGTCATTTTAGTAGTTCCTGAGCGGCACAAATAGTTTACACTCATCTACTATCTAAAGATTAGTGGTTAGAACTCACCCAGCAGTACCTGGGAGGAAAGTGCCTGCAAGTCTGCTTGCATAAAGATTACAGCCAAAACTGATCTCTAATATTTTAGTTAAATATGTTGTAGTTTATGTCTGAAGAAAAGATACATAGGCATAATATTACAGATATAGTCCGGAGCAGGCAGAATGTATTGGGTCAGAGGTTTATACCAGATCATTTCAGCTTTCTAGGTACATGACTTCCTAAGGCAACCTCTAATAAATTAACCTACAATTTGGGGAGGGAGAAAGATTATAGCCAAGGAAATCATATGGAGAAGTTCTACTCTGTAACACATGAGGTTACCAAAAGTCAGAATTGACTCGATGGGCATAGATTGAATAGAGGCCGTCTTTCTATTTGTAAGTAGGTTGGCAAAGAACAAAAGGACCATATGCGTGGCAAACATGTTAGTGAGGAGGATGCGTTGGAGAAATGAATGAGCAGTTGCCTTCCCTTTTACAACTCAAGCTGTCTTACTTTTTTTTCCCCCTTATAGTTATAATAGAGATAGTCAAAGTTTATAAATTTGAGGTGAAGCTTTAGAAGCAATTTGCAAACACTGGCAATAATACAACTTCAGAAAACTGGGAAAATAACCAGGTTGGGCATTGGGAGTTGGAAGAAGAGAAGAGATGTAAGCTGAGAATCATCTGAACATTAGTTTCCATATTCAACCATCAGTGCCTCTGAACTCCAAACAAATCACTGTTCCCTGCCCTCATCTCTACTTACTTACATCAGTGTTATTAGCAAAACAGGGGGCTTTCATACAGTGGGTAAAGGCTCTAGAGTTGGACTAGGTTTAAATTCCAGTAAAGCAACCCCATTTAAAGTTCAGTTACCTCAACCAAAAATAGATATAATAGTACCTGTTGCTAAACTAGATAATCCAAGTTAAATCCTCAGCACTGTGTCTGACACTTAAGTGCTCAAGTTGTTATTATTGAGGAAGTCCAAAGTCTCAACAGGAGTTAATAGAGAGCTATATGATGCATAATCTTTCTTCCTCAATGGAGCATTAGAGAAACTCAAAACCACACACCAACACACAGTGATTGCCTGCCTTTCCACCTGAGTCCTCCTAGTATTGCCCACTTCATAGTGGGCCAGGAATTCTTTTGAAGGTGAGAAAAAGTCTTTTACTATTTGTTGTTATTATTTGCTGCTGTAGAGTTAGTCCCCAACTCACGGTGATACCATGTGTTATAGATAGAACTCCTCCATGGGGTGTTCTTGGCTATAATTTTTACAGAAGCAGACCACTAGACCTTTCTTCCACGGAGCCTCTAGATGGTTCAAAATACCAACCTTTTGGTTAGCAGCCAATGGCAAACCACTTGCGCCACTCAGTGATAAACGTTCTCCCTTTATGTTAGTCTGTCAGTCATCTACTACTGTGTAACAAATCACTCCAAAATTTCTTTTTTTTTGGTTTACTCATTTTGGTTTACTTTTGTTTACTCATTTTTGTTCACACTTTGGACGAGTGATTTGTGTTGGGCTCAGCTTGACAGTTGTGCTGGTCATGCCTGGGTCAGTTAGTGGATCCCAGTTGAGACAAAGGGTTCATTCACATATCTGGTAGTTGGTGCTGGCTATTGGCTGGGCGTGTCTTCATATGGTTTCTCGTCCTTATGGGTAATACACAGATTGCACTTTTTTCCAGTTCCTATTGCAGTTTCCTTACTGTGTTTTCAGCTTCTTCACAAGGTGGCAGTGTTCCAAGAAGGCAACAGAAGAAGCTGCAAGGCCTTTTGAAGCCTCATCCACACCTTGCAAAATGTCTCTTTTGCCACAATCTACAGAAGACCACCTTAGATTTAAAAGGTGGAGAAATAGGCTCCACTTCTTTATAGGAAACACAGCAAAGTCATATTGTAAAGGAGCATGCATGCAAGGGTAGAAGAAAATTACTGTGCCCATCTCTGCAAATAATTGATCAAAGTCCACATCTAGGCAACAAATCACATCCCTCCCCCATGAAAAAAACTTTCCCCAAAAAGCTCATCTCATTAGGGCATCAGACATGAAGTTCAAGATACAGTTATTAGAACTGGCCCAGGTCTGGATGAGATTCCTAATGTATATCCTCTGATGTGACTCCTCTTGATTCAAAATCCTGTAAACTGAAAATACAAGTTCTTCACAGTACCCAGTCTCTACACATACAATTACCAGAGAGGAACAAGACAACCATGGTGGACACTCCTGTTAAAAAGGAGGAAGAATTGGAGACACGTAGCAATGACTGGTCCATGACAACTTTGAAATCCATCTGGACACATGTTTTCATGTCCCTCTACTCTAAGGACAGGTAATTTTCCTTGATTAGGGCCCAGTTTCATTCCCTAATGTATTGTTCTTTTTGATTCTTGGTTCTGCCTTCTGTTTTTGGCTCCACCCTCTGAGATATTACTTCCTTTTCTCTAACAATGGCCCAGATTTTAATCTGAGTAGTTTTCTCAGATTGTGTACTGCCCATAGAAAGTTGGGGGCCCAGAGGCCTCTTTTCATTTTGAATTGACTCTATCACTCTTAGTTCAATATAGTATAGCTCCTTCAGAAACTGTGTGGATTTTCAGTGTATCAGATTATATATAGTCCACTCCATGAGATAGACCTCTCTTTACTTTGAGCAGTGAGTCAAATAGCTATAGGGAAATATCTTTAAGATTCCTAGAATTACTTTTGTCCAGCTGAGAGAGTCTACTGGGCTTTTTAGGTTTTTTGACACTGCTGAGGCTGTGGCTTAATTAGAAAGAATACCAGCCAATCCTGACTCCTCATAGTCTCCTATTCCAGTTAGAACTCAAATAAAATCTTGTGTTTAAGAATTGCTTTAACACTTCATGGATATTCTAATTACAAAGGTCCTTAAATTCCAAACCTATTACCATTGAGTCAATTCCAATTCACTGGATAGAGTAGAACTGCCCCGTAAGGTTTCTAAGACTGTAAATGTTTACAGAAGCAGACTGCCTCATCTTTCTCCTGTGGAGCAGCTGGTGGGTTTGAACTAAGCTGATGGAGCTCCTTTTTTTTTTTTTTTTTTTTGGTTTGGTAGTTTTCAGCCAAGTGTTTAACCACTGTGCCACCAGGGCTCCTTCAAAGTCCCTTGTTGTTGTTGTTGTTGTGTGCCGTCGAGTCGGCCCCGACTCATAGCGTTAGCCAACCAATTT
This sequence comes from Orycteropus afer afer, assembly GCF_000298275.1. Classification (NCBI taxonomy): domain Eukaryota; kingdom Metazoa; phylum Chordata; class Mammalia; order Tubulidentata; family Orycteropodidae; genus Orycteropus; species Orycteropus afer. Next base: position 12,181,024 of record NW_006921617.1, on the reverse strand, counting down.
TTAGTAAAGCTGATGTACATTGTGAAGCCATTTTCTTAAGGTATAAAAATACATTGTTGTTGTTGTTATGTGCCGTCGAGTCAGCCCCGAATCATAGCGACCCCTCCTTGGGTTTCCGAGGCAGTATCACTATGGAAGTAGATTGCCCCATCTTCCTTCTGAGGAGTGGCTGGTGGGTTTGAATCG
>NW_006921617.1:12169169-12180738 GCF_000298275.1 Orycteropus afer afer | reverse complement strand
AAAAAAAAAGAAAGAAAGAAAGAAATACATTAATCATTATAATTATAAACATTTTATAAGAAAATCCTCTTTCATAAAGATTAAATGACTTTAAGCCTTTAGGAGTGACCAGAAATTAACTGGGGGGAACTGAGCATTACAAAGGAACAATGATATATTTGTTCCATTTGACTGTAAATTAAGCTATCTTGCTATTTCTTCCAGACAAAAGAAAGAAAGAAAGAGAGGGAGAGAAGGAAAGAGGAAGAGAGAGATAAAAAGAGAGAGAAAAGTGGGAAGGAGGGAGGGAAGGAGAGAGAAAAGGAGGGAAGAAGGAAGGAAGAGAAAGCAAAAAAACACTCTTTACCCAAAAACCACCTCAGTAGTGCTGAGTTTATCTGTGCTCCCTGACTGTCCTTGATCCACATTCCCAGCTGCATTTTATGATCCAAATGTCTGTTTACTTGCAGAAGAAACAAGCAAAAGGAAACAGTGAAGGGCACCCTTTCAACATTGACCTTCACAGACATTTTGGCTTCCTCAGTTGGTCTCCTCTTTTTAAGCACCTTCTGGGCACCCAGACTCTATAAGGGGCTGTGGAAGAAGCAACAGGAGGAAGACCAATTAGGAAACAGCCCTTGGATATAACTTTCACAAGCAATCTCAGAGCTCTGCTCTAATAAGGCAAAGCAGCTTCATCTCCAATAGACATGATTTATTGCCCAACATTTCCTGGGCAGTTGTAGTGTGTGTAAGAAGCAACATGGAGTTGTGGTTAAAGTCTAGACCCGGAAGCCTGAGTACCTAGATTTAAATGTAGCATCATCATTTACCACCTGTGTAACTGTGGACAAGTTGCCTAACTTCTTTGTGTCTCAGTTTCTTCATCTGTAAAATGGGAATAAAATAGTCTGTTCTTATTAGGGTTGCTATGAGTATTAAGGGAGCTCTGGTAGCATAGTGGCTAAGACACTTGCCTGCTAACCAGACGGCTGGCGGTTCAAACCCACCAGCCACTCCTTGGAAGGAAGGTTGGGCAATCCTACTTCTGTAGTGATACTGCCTCGGAAACCCAAGGAGGGGTCGCTATGAGTCGGGTTTGACTCGACGGCACATAACAACAACAACAACATGAGTATTAAGGGAGCTCTGGTAGCATAGTGCCTAAGGCACTTGACTGCTAAACAGAAGGCTGGCGGTTCAAACCCACCAGCTACTCCTAGGAAGGAAGATGGGGCAATCTACTTCCATAGTGATACTGCCTCGGAAACCCAAGGAGGAGTCACTGTGAGTCAGATCCGACTCGACGGCATATAACGACAACAACAATGAGTATTAAATGATTAGAAACATACTTCTGAGAAAGGTCTTATGTGTTTAATCAAGTAATTAAAAATAAGTAGAAATTAAAAAAAAAAAAAACTGTGATGGATCTGTGCATATAAAAAGCAAAAAAAAAAAAAAAAAAAACTAATCTCGCTGCCATTGAGTCAATTCTAACCCACAGCAACCCCCACTGGGCGGTAAATCTTTAAGGAAGTAGATTGCCTCATCTTCCTTCCCCGGAGGAGCTGTTGAGCTTGAACTGCCAATCTTCAAGTTAGCAGTCAGGTGCCTTGGGCACTGCACCGCCAGAATGCCTGTGCATGAGCTCTGGTGGCATAGTGCCTTAGGCATTTGACTGCTAACCAGGAGGCTGGCAGTTCAAATCCACCAGCCACTCCTCAGAAGGAAGGTTGGGCAATCTACTTCTGTAGTGATACCACCTCGGACACCCAAGGAGGGGTTGCTATGAGGAGGATCCAACTTGAGGGCAGTGAGATTGGTTTGGTAACACAATAAAACATCAAATCAACCTTGAAGGAGTGTCTTGAAGGAGGGCTATTTCTTCTAATGAGTCTCCCGGTTGAGAAAAACTTCTGTTTTCTGAGGCTTAAGATAGGACTATATAATATTTTGGCATCTCTGGGTGGTGCAAATGGTTAATCAGTGAAGTGCTAACTGAAAGGTTGGAAGTTCAAGCCCACCCATAGGTACTTGGAAGAAAGTATTGATGATCTACTATTGAAAAAATCAGCCTTTGAAAACCCTATCCCTAACATTTCTACTCTGATACACATAGGGTCACCATGAGCTGCAATCAACTCAATGGCTATAGGCTGATTGGATATAATATTTTAGGGCCCTCCTTGAGGAGCTCCGGTGGTGTACAGGTTAAGGTATTTGACTGTTGCACAAAAGATTGGTGGTTCAAACCCACCAGGCAATTTGCAGAAGAAACACGGGGCAGTCTGCTTCCGTAAATATTTATAGCCTTGGAAACCCAATGGAGGTCACTATGAGTGGGAATTGACTCAATGGCTGTGAGTTTGGTTTGGTTTGGTTTTGAGGAAAGGGCCCATATTATCCTTTTCCTCAGACACTCCACTCTCCCACCCTCACTCCCCTACCAGAGACAGTATAATTTAGTGTTTTAAGTACATGAGCTTTGGAGTGAGGTAAACTTGTGGTTTATTCATGACTCAAACCTGGTGACCTTTGAGCAAGTCTTACTTTCCTCATCTGTAAACTGGGTGTGGGGTTCAATGTAAAGATTAGAACAGATGAATAAGTAAAGCACTTAGCACTTTAGCTCAATAAAATTTATTATTATTACTAGACATGTCTCCCCTAATCTTAGCTTATGCTGTCCATATTGAAGCTGGTGAAAACAAGCACTTTATCTTGCTCTTCTTTCAGGTTTCTACAATGGTCATTTATGACAATCAGCAAGGGATTGTTGTTGAAAACATAATGATGATTAATGCCAGAATTTCTGGAACTTTTTTGGAGGACCAAAGAAAGAACAAGAAATTCTGACTTACAACATTCCACAAGATCCATTCAGAGGCCAAAAGAGAACTGGAGATATGGAAGAAGCATGAGTTTTCTCATTAAAAAAAATCCTGGCAAGAGTTTTTAGTTTTGCCACTGAATTGCTGGGAAGATCATTTGCCTTGTATTTGGTCCTTGTTTCCTTCTTTAAAATTGAGAGGTTATCTTGAAGATCCTCTTTACCTCTCAGGTTCTCAAGGAAGATCAAGAGGTCCTGAATGAGACTGGTTCCAGCCAGGTCATTCATCCACTGGATACTAGAAAGAAAACCAAACAGAGTCAAGATGAGGAATTTCCTCTCAACAAATATCTTGTAATTATGCTGATTTTCAGGCACATAATCATTCTAAAGGCAAATCCCATCTCAATGGCCTTTATAAAAGGATTAGGAAATGGAGAAAAGAGGGACATGTTAGCCAGCTCATTTAATTTAGTTTAAGCCCATTTCCCTTCATCCTTCCCTATTTCTTGACTGAGTAGGGTGGAGAGCATAAACAATTCACTGGCTTCCATCTCTACATTACCTCTCGCTCCATGGCTGGCTATATATCTGATCTATTTGAAGGATTTTCTCACTTCAGTCACAACACTGAAGGAACACTAATTAAGAAGCTCTTTGGGAGTGCTTTGATACCTGAACAACAAGAAAGCTAGGTTAGAAAAAGACTCTTCCAATCTTAATCCAGGAAAAAGACCTATGCTATTATGACTGCAGTAGTAGCTGTGGGCTTGGTATCTAAAACTAATTTCTGCTTTGCTCTCTTGCTCTATATTTGTAGGTTACTCCAAGTTTGGGTCCAACTCGACGGCACATAACAACAACAACAACCAAGTTCCAAATATTGAAACTGGGTCAAATGAAATTTTATTCAATCTGATTAGCAGTTAGATGTATTCTTAGACTTTTGTCCTCATCATTTGAGTAAAGTCAAAAAAAGAAAAACCATTGCCATCAAGTTAATTCCAACTTATAATGAATTTATAAGACAGAGTAGAACTGCCACATAAGTTTTTTTCAAGGCTGTAAATCTTTATGGAAGCAGATTGCCACATCTTTCTCCCATGGAGCAACTGGTGGGTTCAAACCACTGACATTTTGGTAGCAGCCAAGCACTTAACAACTGGGCTGCCAGGGCTCCTTATGGGTTGAGTAGATTAAATATATAAACTAGTGTTGCTGTCAATTTCTCACATACCAGCCACATCCAAATCTCTACACTAAGACTTGGCCAAACTCTGGGCCAAGTTCTTCTATAGAAAAATATGGCAGTTTGAAATGACAATTTCTAGGTTTTCACCTTTGATTTTCTGTTTTGGCCTTGGAGAAGGCAAAAAGTAAGGAAGTTAACTAATTTTTTTAAAATAACAACCTTTGTGTTAACTATTCAATGTGTTAAAAAATCTTCACTTGCATTAAATAAATGTATATGACAATCCCCTGAGATGGGTAAGTGTTGTTGTTGTTGTTAAGTGCCATTGAGTCAGACCCGACTCATAGTGACCCCTCCTTGGGTTTCCCAGGCAATATCACTATGGAAGTAGATTGCCCCATCTTCCTTCTGAGGAGTGGCTGGTGGGTTTGAACCGCCAGCCTTCTGGTTAGCAGTCAAGTGCCTTAGGCCCTACGCTATCAGAGTTCCTGGGTAAGGGTAGCATACCTCTTTCAGGTAACTTATTTATATACATTTTACAATTTTCAATCTGCAAATGTAATTCTCCTAGTGAATTAGTAATGTTGCTCGTATCATCACTAATTTAAAATTAATACTTTGAGAATGAAAGATTTTAAGCGACTTCCCTGGCTTTCACCATTGCTTTATGTCAGTCCACTGCTCCTGGACCATACTACATAGTCATACCTCATACGATGGCACCCAGGTATTCTGATGACATACTATACGAAGTCCACTTTAGGTTTGCTCTTGGTCCTTGGAAGCTCAGCTCCACCCACTGCTTTATATTTTTTGATGCCCTCAATGTTCATAACTTACAGTATTTTAATTTTTTGCTTGCCTACTAGTCTCTACTTTAGACTTATGAACTTGAACAGGAACCATCTCCATCTTGGTTTCTCTAATGCCCAGAATAGTACCTGATGCATATGTACCTTCAGTCAACATTTGTCAATGAACAAATAAGTAAATTTACCTCATTAAGCAGATTCCAAAACTTATTAAATATTTTTCAGGTACTGCGCTTTCTACATTTAAATCTTTCAACATACTTAGAATTTTTACTACTCCTGATAAGGAAAATTAAGAGGTTTTGTATATAAAACCACTCATCTTTCTTTATACAAATGCCCCCTTTCACTTCCACTAAAGTCTTGGAATCTTATTTATCAGCAAATACTTGAGTATCTTCTATGTCCAAGGCACTGTGCCAGGCACTTTGGGGTAATCAAACAAATACACAAGATGAGCCCTTCTGTAGAAGAATTTATAGCTTTGTGGAAGGACTGGCTTTTCTTTGTCCACTCCAATGTCTTTCTATGGACTTTTTAGTACAAATAATAGTCATTGGGGTGGGAAGATCCATGACAGAAGGAACGCGAAGACATTTTTTACGAAGCCATCAACTCATCCATTTAGGTTCTTCTATTTCAAGGTTCTCAACTTTGGCTTGTTAGGGTGACAAAGCACATCCTTTAGAAGTTAATTCTCCAGATAAGTAAAAGGAGTACTGCAGAAGCCTGCTGGTTGCAAAATGCAGGAGGTGGGGAAATGTGTGGAATAGTATCCCTTTCATCTTGAAGGCGAGAAAAATATTGCATGGGTCCAGGACAAACAAGCCATAAATTTCAGGTCTGAGCCCCACCAGAGCTGGCTCCTAAATATGGGTCAAATCAGGCTGTCAGGATTGAGTCCCTCTTACACAACATGAAAGAGAAGTTCTCTCCAACCCTCCCTCAAGCTCCCAGGTGTGATTCTGTCTCTTCTGAAATCAATTTTAGCTTTCAAGGGCTCCAGCATTGGAAAGTAGCAAAGAAGCAGAACACTAGTGGTTACAACCAATAACACCTTACAAACAAGAGAGATGTTGCCTTCTTGGAGCCAACACTCATTGTTGGAAAACTCCCTGAGCCAGACAGAGGGAAGAGAGCAGACATATTTGGGGTTCTGTTGTTTACATTTAACTACTTGGTCTTAGAAAACCAAAATAGGCTTGTAAAGGCCTTGTCTTTACACATTACAAAGAGAATTACTTTGAGGTAGCCAGACATATTTTTTATTTCTCTATTTTCTTTTAAATTGATGTCTTAACATTTCTATTCTGACAGCATCAGAAGTTTTGTAAATAGTTCTGCAGGTTCCAACCCTGTCTTTTAAACGATGAAGGCCAGTGTTATTAAGTGCTTACCTTAAGTGTATGCAACAACCCTGTGTGGTGGGTACAATTATTATCTCATCCCCATTGTACAGACTGAAAAACTGAAACACAGAGAAATTGGGAGCTATCAAAGATCTCTGTTGGTGAGTGATTAAACTGGGATTTGAACTCAGGCCATTTGTCTCCAGAGTCCACCCATAAGTGATGGTGGTCCTCAATAGCATATATAGGGCAGGTTCATATTCATAGGAGAGGAAAAACCAAACCATGCAGTAAAAAATTCTTTCTGAAGATAGACTTCAGCTTTCTGAAGGCACAAAGGCAAAAGAACTCAATAGGCTACTTCTTATCCGGTCTGTCCAAGTCCAAGATATCAGAGAGAAGAGGACAGCCTCTGCTCCCAACTCCTCTCCCTGATTGTGATTTGTCTGCCAGGGTCATGGAAAAATGCAGTTCTCTTCAAAGTGGACTGGGGATGCCGTATGTGGCAGTGAGGAGTAGAGGCAGCTGAAGACTCAAACTCAGGGGAAGAGACAAGTCAGAGTTGGTGAATATAAACTATGAAATTCTGCCCAGCATTTAGAAGAAGGAAATTTGATATAGATACACCAGTGTGTAATTAAAAAGCACTAGTGTCCGTGAGTGATACAAATGGTTAAGTGCTAGACTAATAACCAAAAAGTTGGGTGTTCAAACTCACCCAGAGGTGCCTTGAAAGAAAGTCCTGGTGATATGCTTAAGAAAGGTCACAGCTATAAAAATCCTATGGAGCAGTTCTACTCTGCTTGCATGGGGCAGCATGAGATGGAATCCACTTGGCAGCAACTGATTCAACTGGTTATTTAAAAATCATCGTTCTGGTTTACAAAGTAACAGATAGAACAAGGTCTCGAAGCATTATGTCATTAAAGTAGTTTGAAAATATGTATACAAAAAAGCACAACATATTTTCATATGTATTCTTGAAAGCTTATGAGAAAGAAAAGAGCAGGAGTAGGAAGGAATCTGAAAAAAAGAAAAAATTAATATAACCAACAGGAGAAAAACCCAGTGTGGGAGTGACATGACCCCACTGGGAATGTGGAAGGTAAACAGTTAAATGTTATGCCATTCATTCATTCACTCATTCATCTAACAAATAGTCTGGACAGCCAAAGGGATAAGATACAGGATAAACACAAACTCACAGCCATCGAGTTGGCTCTGACTCATAGTAACCACTTCTTGGGTTTCCGAGGCCATATCACTACAGAAGTAGATTGTCCAGTCTTCCTTCTGAAGAGTGGCTGGTGGGTTTGAACCACCAGCCTTCTGGTTAGCAGTCAAGTGCCTTAGACACTACATCACCAGAACTCCTAAGAGACAGGACAGTGCAGTGGAAAGTGCAAATGCTCTGGGCTCAAGCCGACCTGAATTCTAATATTAATTCCACAAGTGTTTGCTGAGTGACCTTGGGTAACATCTGTAAGACTAAATGTCCTCAGCTGCAAAATAGGACTAATACTTAACCCACAGGTTGATGTGAGTGGCATGTGCAAAGCTCCTTGCACTTAGTATACCCTGGTGGCACTTTGGTTAAAACAATGGGCTGTAACCAAAATGTTGGTGTTCAAACCCAGCTGCTTTGTGGGAGAAAGATGAGGCAGTCTTTCCATAAAGATTTATGGAATTGACTTGATGGCAGTGGCTTTTTTTTTTTTTTTTTAATTATATATGGTTAAGTACTTGTCAAACTATAACTACTATCTCCACTATAACAGTGATCAAAACAAAAAAATATCCCTCTGTCTGGTGGCATGTTGTTGTTGTTGTTATGTGCCTTCGAGTCGGCCCCGACTCATAGCGACCCCTCCTTGGGTTTCCGAGGCAGTATCACTACGGAAGTAGGATTGTCCAACCTTCCTTCCGAGGAGTGGCTGGTGGGTTTGAACCGCCAGCCGTCTGGTTAGCAGGCAAGTGTCTTAGCCACTATGCTACCAGAGCTCCTGTCTGGTGGCATAGATAACCTTAAAGCATAAGCGTACAAAAAAGTTTAATTGTGAAATTAGTGTTACAGAGGTACTATGAGATCATTTATAAAGTTCTGAAGTTATTCTAGGGGGTTATTCTTAAGACTAGACTTTTGAGGTATTGAATAACTTACATTCAAGTTGAAGAGACCAACCATGAAAACTTAAGTAGTAGTACTGTCGTGGATGCCAACAGCCTAAAGTCCCTGTGATGGCACAGACACAGCTGTCTAGCTGATCTGAGCTGGCATAACCTGTGAGTTGTGAAGCACTAAGTATATGCTTGAGGGGTAGGAATATACATGATCTGCCCTAAAAGGAGACCAGTGGCTAAAGAAAGAAGTCTACTTAGGCATCAAACTGAAGGTGTCCACCCATCCCCCTTTAATAAACATGAGAATCTCATGCACCATGACCCAAACACACTCCTGGAGATATTGATCTACCTCCCTAAGTTGGGTTGACCTCTGGTTATCTTCTGTGGCTTGCCAGTAGATGAGATTTTATCAAGCTTTTCTTTCTGTAATTTATATTTGGATAACAAAAGGCATTTGTTTTGTTTTCCACCTATAAAATTATCATACTGAGTATGCTTTTCAAACTACACCCACCCCTCCTGGAAATTCTGAAACTCCCCCTTCCCATGTTGCCTCCGTTCAAAGCAAAGAACCTAAGTTTCTTTAGTCTGTGCATCCTTGCATCATTGCATTAATTTTGTTTTGCCATTTATAATATTAAAATAGATTATAGAACCTCACTTCTACCCCAGTACTACCCAGAGATTTCAGGTTAAGAGCTTGCAAAATAGGAAGAATTATTTTCTTGGGTTTACTTGGATAGGGAAAGTTCCCTAGCATCAGGGTTTACCAAATCAAGTTCTTTTATATTTCAGGCCTCTCCTCACCCAACAAGGACTGGGAGACAGCTTTGAGGAGGATGATCCTAAAAAACCTTGTTCTGTCCACTTCAAGGAAGATTGTATGCCTCTTAAAGGATTTGACTACTAACCAGAAGGCTGGTAGTTCAAACCCACCAGCCACTCCTCAGAAGGAAGGTTGGGCAATCTACTTCTTTAATGATACTGCCTTAGACACCCAAGGAGGGGTTGCTATGAGTTGGATCAGACTTGGACTCCTTGGAAGTGGGTTTGGTTTTTTTTTTCTTTTTTCTTTTTTTGGTTGGAGATAGTTAACAGTAGCAATGACCTTAGCAACATTTAAGGTCCTCTGTTATCTGGCCCTAACTTATTTATTTTCCAAAGTATCTTATCTTCTCATCCATTCCCATTCATTTCTGCTTTTTTGTGCCTGGTGGTTAACAGTTCAAGCAACCTTAGGAAAACATTCCCGAGTCCCCCTATCCTAATGTGGTTTTAGTTGGTACCTACCCATTGATGTACATGCAGTTCAGTGTTTGGAAGGATAAGCTAAACAGCCTCTTCCTTATCCCTTTCACCCATTCTACTCCCAATCCAGAGAAACCATATTCAGGTTAGCTGTGGCAGAAATCAAAATTCAATCTCATTAATTTTGTAAAACTGTATTGTACAGGAGTATATATAAAAATCCAGCACTCATTGTGGTTTGCTGTATTGTGGTGGCTTTTGTGTTGCTATGATGTTGGAAGCTATGCCACTAGTATTTCAAATACCAGCAGGGACACCTGTGGTGGACAGATTTCAGCAGAGCTTTCAGACTAAGACACACTAGGAAGAAGGACCTGGTGATCTATTTCTTAAAAAACAAACAAACAAACAAACAAACAAACAAAAAACCAGGGAAAACCTTATGACTAGCAGCGAAACATTTTCCGATAAATATAGTGCCAGAAGATGAGTTGGAAGGAACTCAATATATGACTGAAGAACAGCTGCCTCCTCAAAGTAGAACCAATATTAATGATGTGGATAGAGCTTTTGAGATCTTTTTTGAATTGTGATATGGCACAATTCAAAATGAGAAGAAACAGCTGCAAACATCATGAATAATTTGAACATGGAATGTACAAAGTATTAACCTAGGAAGATTGGAAGTTGTCAAAAATGAAATAGAACACATAAAGATCAATATCCTAGGCATTAGTGAGCTGAAATGGAATGATACCGGCCATTTTGAATCAGACAATCACATAGACTCTTATACTGGGAATGACAAATTGAAGAGGAATGGTGTCACATTCATTGTCAAAAACAACATTTCAAGATCTATCCTGAAGTACAATGCTGTCTATGATAGGATAATATCCATACACCTACAAGAAAGACCAGTGAATCTGACTATTATTCAAATTAATACAGCAACCACTACTACCAAAGATGAAGAAATTGAAGATTTTTTTTACCAACTTCTGTAGTCTGAAATCGATCAAACTTGCAATCAATATGCACTGATAATTACTGGTGATTGGAATATGAAAGTTGGAAACAGAAGAAGGATTAGTAGTTGGAAAATATATTCTTGGTGATTGAAACAGTGCTGGAGATAGCATGGTAGAATTTTTGCAAGACCAATGACCTATCATGGGAAATATCTTTTTTTTTTAGGAACAGAAATGGTGACTGTGCATGTGAACCTCATCAGATGGAATACCCAGGAATCAAATCAATGACATCTGTGGAAAGAGATGATGGAGAAGGTCAATATCTTCAGTCACAACAAGGCCAGGGACCAACTGCAGAACAGACCATTAATCACTCATATGCAAGTTCAAGTTGGAGTTGAAGAAAATTAAAACAAGTCCATGACAGCCAAAGTATGACCTTGAATATATCCTACCTGAATTTAGAGATCTCAAGAATAGATGTGACATATCAAACACTAATGACTGAAGACCAGACATGTTATGGAATGACATCAAGGACATCATACATGAAGAAAGCTGAAGGTCATTAAAAGGACAGTATGTCAGAAGAAACTCTGAAACTTGCTCTTAAATGTAAAGTAGCTCAAGTGGGACTTCCGGTAAGATGGACGAATAGGCAGACAAGCGACACAGACCCTCTTCAACAAAGAAAAGAAAAACCGATTGACAGAGATACAGAAGATAATCCTGGAGCCCTGAGCTGTGAAAGAAACTATACAGAAGTTGATTAGGCATCAACTAGTGGAAAAACCTGAACGAAAACAGTGAGTACAGAGATGGTCGTAGCTGCAGACTGTCAGCTACTCTGACAAGACCAACAGCCTGAATATTTCCAAGTAGTGTTGGGACCTGAGAATTGACCTAAAGATCAGTCCCAGTCACCAGGGGCTGCAGGGACAACTGCTCTGGTGGCCTATGACTAGGAAGGGAAACAGCAAGGAGGGAGACAACCTGAGCTGTGGACTTTCTGCTGTCCGGAGTGCACAGCCATATTGATTGTTTACACGTGGCATCCA
>NW_006921617.1:12166823-12168119 GCF_000298275.1 Orycteropus afer afer | reverse complement strand
CAAAGACAAAGAAAGAATCTTGAGAGCAGCATGGGAAAAATGAAGAGTTACTACAAGGGGCAACCAATAAGACAAAGCTCAGATTTCTCAACAGAAACCATGCAGGCAAGAAGACAGTGGGATAGTATATATAAAACACTGAAAGAGAAAAATTTCCAACCAAGAATTATGTACCCAGCAAAATTGTCCCCCAAATATGATGGTGAAATTAGGACATTTCCAGATAACAAGAAATTAAGGGAATTTGTTAAAAACAGACCAACCTTAAAAGAGATGCTAAAGGGATACCTTTGGACAGAGAAGCAACAACAGCCAACAACAACTGACCACTAACACACATGATGATATAACCTAGAAACCAACCCAGTTAAGGAAGTATCCAAGGTAAATAAGCCTACAAGATTGTAAACAGGGAACCAGAGACACCAACTGACAAATGAGGACAACTACAAACCAAAAAGAGGGAAAAAAATCTGTGTTGTTACAGAACTTCTAGACGGTAGGGAAGTCAAGACAACTACAAGATAGAGGAGACTGTTCTACACTTGGGAAGAAAACTATAAATCACAGGGTAACCTCAAAGAAAAATGATAAACCTTCCCATCAAAATAAAAACGAGGACAAGCATAAATATTCAGCAAATACCACAACAACAGTAATGAAGGAAGTGATAACATGATTCATAAACAAAACAAGCTCAGCATAGAAAATTATATGGAACAAAGAAATTGACACAATGAAAAAGCATATGATAAAAATGACAGCAACAAATTCATATTTGCTGATAATTACATATCTGGCAAGGAACTTATCTCTAAGATTGATGGAAAACTCCAATGCCTCCACATGAAAGCAATTAATAATCCAATTGAAAAATGAGCAGAAGACATGAATAGACACTTCACCAAGGAGGCTATTCAGGTGATCAGCTAATACATGAAAAGATGTTCACAATTATTGGCCATCAGAGAGATGTAAATCAAAACAACGAGGTATACTGTCTCACCCCAGCACTGATGGCAAGGTTCAATGAGACAGAAAATAACAAATGCTGGTGGTAATGCAGAGAGATTGGGAATCTCATACACTGCTTGTGTGACTCTGAAGTGACACAACCACCATGGAAAGCAATATGGTGATTCCTTAGAAAGTTGGAATTGGAGATACCATTTGACCCAGCAATCCCATTACTAGGTATATATCCTAGAGAGGTGAGAGCCAGGATAGGAATAGATACATGCATGCTCATGTTGTTGTTGTTGTTGTTGTTATGTGTTGTCGAGTTGCACCCAACTC
>NW_006921617.1:12164878-12166393 GCF_000298275.1 Orycteropus afer afer | reverse complement strand
AAAAAAAAAAAAAAAATGCATTGACCCATGTTACTTTAGTTTTGTGTATTTCACTGTACATAAATTATATTTCAATATTTCAATAAAATGCATTTTAAAAAATGTAAAGTAGCTGAAGTGAATTGAAGAAATGATGATCTGAACAGAAGATTTCAAGGGGTGGCTCAAGAGGACAAGATATTATAATGAAAAGTGCAAAGACTTGGAGTTAGAAAACCAAAAGGGACGAATACACTTAACATTTCTCAAGGTGAAAGAAATGAAGAAAAAATTCAAGCCTTGAATTCCAATATTGAAGGATTCTATTGGCAAAGTACTGAACAATGCAGGAAGCATAAAAAGAAGATGGGGTGAGCAGACAAGATGGCATCCTGGTGGCACACTCTTCCCAATCTCTGTACAATGGAGACCTGAAAATCCAAGTGAAACAGGTGTAGATGATAATCCTGAACTTGGAGCATCAAATGGGTGGATAAAGGATTGGATTAAACACCAATTGGAAAGGAATACAGAGTGAAAACAGCGACTGGGGAGAGAGAAGAAGTGGGCGTGCAATGAAGCACGGTCATTTTGAGAGACAGAGGTATCACACACAGGGGAGAAGAAGCCAATGTCACAGAATTCCCTGTGGAACAGAAACACAGTGTGGACAGATCTGAAGTGAAACAAATCAGCCATGCCTACCACATTTACCACATATCACCCCACCCAACAGGAAAGGACCATCACGCACTCTTCCAGCACTGGATCAGTGACAGACACTGTACAACAGTTGCTTACCCCACCAATAGCTGCTGTTCAGGAGCAGCAAACAGAGACCCATGCCCACACTTCCACTAGTAACTTTACCCACCTGGAGAAGGTGGGGAGTGCCCCACTGCTACCAAACTAGCAACCGAAGAAGTATGTGTGCCCCACTCTCCTGGGTATAACAAAACAAAGAAAAACAAAAAATCAGGGTGAAACAGACCAATACAAAATCAACAAATATATATACAACAACTCCAAAATGCCTCAGAGACAACAGACAATTTTAAGTCAAACAAACAAATAGGACAAGATTGTATAATCAAGTGACCAAAATAAAGAATCAGGAAAACTTCCCCAAGAATATTCTGATAAGGAATTTAAAAGATATATAGGGGCTTCCAAAAGCTCAAGGTAACCACAAACAAAATCAAGAAAACAGTATCAAGAAAAACACAGACAATACCATAGAAGAATTCAGAAACACAATATAAGAGCAACATGATAAAATAAATAGACAGTTAGAAGCCATACAAAAAGAGCAGTTAGAAATCCAGAAAATTAATACTAAAATTATTGAGAAGGAAGGACAAAGGAACAGAATTTAATCAGTTAAAGAACAGATCTGTGAATTAAAAGACAAATTCCTTGACCCCAATTTGTTTAAAGAAAAATCAGAAGAAAACAATGAAGAAAAAGGAAGAAAGCCTAAGAATTATGTGGCACATTATCAAGAAGAAAAATTTACGTGTGATCAGAATTCCAGAA
>NW_006921617.1:12142802-12164778 GCF_000298275.1 Orycteropus afer afer | reverse complement strand
CAAGAAGAAAAATTTATGTGTGATCAGAATTCCAGAACAGGAGGAAGGGGGAAAAAAAACACAAAGAGAATTATTGAAGATTTGCTAGCAGAAAAACTCCATAATATCACAAAAGACAAAAAGATATCCATCCAAGAATCTCAGTGAACCGCGTACCAGATAAACCTCAAATGAAAGTCACCAAAACATATTATAATCAAATTTCCAAAACCAAAGACAAAGAAAGAATCTTAAGAGCAGCTCAGGAAAAAATAAATGTTCTCTACATAGGTAATCAATAATACTAAGCTCTGATTTCTTGGCAGAAACTTTGCTGGCAAGAAGGAAATGAAATGACATAAATAATAACCTTGAAAGAAAAAATATTGCCAATCAAGAATTAAATATCGAGCAAAACTCTACCTCAAATACAATGGTGAAATTAGGTCATTTCCAGATAAACAGAAATTAAAGGAATTTAATTTAAAACTCAGACCAACCTTACAAGAAATGCTAAAGGGAGTCATTTGGATAGAGAATTAACAATAGCAGACAACAACCAGAAATTAAGACATATAACAACTGCACTCAAACCAACCCAGAAAAAGAATTCTCAAAATTAAAATAAGCTTAAAAGACTGAAAATAGAGAACCAGAGGTGTCAGTCAGTAAACATAGACAACTACAAAGCAGGAAGAGGGAATAAATGGTATAATTACAGAATTTCTGAAAGGAGAGGAAGATAGGATGATATCAAGATAGAACAGATTGTTTAAAATTTGCTGTGTTGTTACTAGATGCCCTCAAATCAGCTCTGACTCATAGTGACCCTTTGTACAACAGAACAAAACTCTGCCTGGTCCTGTACCAGCCTTGTAATCCTTGCTATATCTGAGCCCATTGTTGTAGCCACTATGCCAATCCATGTCATTGAGGGCTTTCCCCTTTTTCCCTGACCCTCCACTTTACCAACCATGATATTCATCTCCAGGGAATGGTCCCTTCTGACAATATGACCAAAACAGGTGAGACAAAGTCTGGCCATTCTCACTTCCAAGGAGTATTCCAGTTATTTCAAAGTTAGGAAGTTAGAAACAGACAACTTCACAATAATAACAGACTTTGACTCATCACTTTGGGGGCGGGGCTTTAACAAAGAGGGATTTATTCTCTACAGTAACTCACCACTTTTGATGAAGGATAGAACAGGTAACAACAAATGCAACAAAGACACAGAAGATTTTAACAATACAATCAGCCAACCTGACTGCATAGACATATACAGAACTCCATCCCCAAAAATAAAATACACATTATTTTCCAATGCACGTGGATCATGCTCCAGTAAAGAACATATATTAGACAGCAAAGCAAGCTTCAATAAATTTAAAAACATCAAAATAATACGAAGTGTCTTCTCAGATCACAGCACTATAAAATTAGAAGTCAATAATAGGAAGATCAGGAAAAAAAAAGTCAAATGCATGGAAACTAAATAATACCCTATTTAAAAACTACTGGGTAATAGAGAAGAACTAGATGGTGCCCCGCTACCACTGTCAACCACTCAGAGGGGATCTATGTAGGAGATCCTAGATAGAGAGGGAGAACAATGTGGAACAAAACTCAAAATCATTTGGGAAAGAAAAAGCAGCGGGAGCAGTTTGTTGGTCTGATAGAGCCTGGTGGAACCACTGAGACTATGGCCCCTAGCTGCCCTTCAGGTCTGGAACTTAACCCACACCTGTGGCTTCCAGCCAAACAAAAGACAGGCATAGGAGCTGAACATTTACCTGAGGTAGATACACTCCTTGAAGGGAACAATCATGGGAGAAAGAATGGCTGCTTATGCACAGGGAGACAGCTCAGGGGGCAAGGGTGCATGGAGGGATGGACACAGGGAAGAGATGACTCTCAGGAGGAAGTGGGAGGGGAGCTGTTGCATTGTGGTGAATTATGGTCAATGTCATGAGGCAAAGTGTATGTGAACTGCTGTATGGAAAGGGAATTTCCTCTGTAAATTTCCACCCAAATCACAATTAAAAAAAAACAACAAACTACTGGGTAATAGAAAAAATAAAATGTGTGTGTGGGGGGAAGAAGTCCTAGGAGCAAACAAGAATGAAAACACATTATACCAAAATCTTTGGGCCACAGCAAAAACAGTTTTCAGAAGACAGCTTATAGCAATAAATACACATCAAAAAAGAAGAACCAAAATCCATACCTGGACTCAACAGCTCCAACAATTAGAAAAAACACAGAAAAAAAAAAAAAAACCCCAACAGACTCCAAACGAAAGTAAACAATAAAGATTAGAGCAGAAATAAATGAAGCAGAAAAATAATTCAAAGAATAAAAAAGACTAAATGTTGGTTCTTCGAACAGATAAACAAAATAGAAAAACCACTGGCAAATTAAACTAAAGACAAGATGCAAATAACATGAATAACATGAATAAGCAAAGTCACAACAAAACCACTTGAACTAAAAAGAATAATAACAAAATATTGTGAGGAACTGTATCCAACAAATTTGGAAACCAGGATGAGATGGACAAATTTCTAGAAACACATGATCCACTTAATCTAAACTGACTGGGGTAGAAAATGTGAACAGGTGCATAACAAAAGAAGAAATGGTCAGATCATAAAAAACCTCCCAACCAAAAAACAGTCCTGGCCCAGATGGCCTCACTGGAGAATTCTACCAAATATTCAGAGAAAAGCTGACACCAGTCCTACTCAAACTATATTTCTGTATTTCAGAACACAGAAAAGTGAGATACTCCTGAATTCATTAAAGAAAGCATAGTCCTGATACAAAAGCCAGGCAAAGACATTACTAAACTGAAAATTAAGAGACCAATATTCCTCATGAACATAGACGCAAAAATCCTCAACAAAATTCTAGTCAATGGAATCCAACACTACATCAAAAACAGTAATACATCAGAACCAAGTGAGATTCTTGTAGGTATGCAAAGATAGTTCAATATTAGAGAAACAATCACTATAATCCACTACATAAATATAACAAAGGCAAAGAACCAAATGATCATATCAATCAATGCATAAAAGGCATTTGATGAAATCCAACACCCATTCCTGGTAAAAACTCTCAGCAAACCAGCAATAGAAGAGAAATTACTCAACATAATTAAGGGCATATACTAAAAACCAAAAGGAGCTCTGGTAGCATAGTGGCTAAGGCACTTGAATGCTCACCAGAAGGCTGGCGGTTTAAACCCACCAGCCACTCCTCAGAAGGAAGGTTGGGCTACTTCCATAGTGATACCGCCTTGGAAACCCAAGGAGGGGTTACTATGAATTGGGTCCGACTAGACTGCATATAACAACAACAACAACTAAAAACCAAAGGCCAACATTATTCTTAATGGAGGGAGACTGAAAGCATTCCTTTTGCTAACAGGAACAAGACAAAGATGTCCTCTATCACCACTCTTATTCAACATTGTATCAAAATTCCTAGCCAGGGCAATAAGGCAAGAAAGGGAAATAAAAGGCATCCAATCTGGTAAAGAAGGAGTAAAACTATTGCTATTTGATTTGCTCCTAGACCAAAAAAACCAAACTCACTGCTGGTCGAGTAGGTTCTGAGTCATAGCAACCCCTCCTTTTGTTGCCGAGGCAGTAACACTACCGAAGTAGATTGCCCAATCTTCCTTCCGAGGGGTGGCTGGTAGGTCTGAACCTCCAGCCTTCTGGTTAGCAGTCAAATGCCTTAGGCACTACACCACCAGAGCTCCCTTGATATGATCCTGTACATAGAAAATCCCAGAGATTCAACAACAAAACTATCGGAACTAATTGAAAGATTCAGCAAAATGGCAGAGTACAATATCAACATACAAAAATCAGTTGAATTTCTCTACAACAATTATCCAAAGTGATCAGATATAATACAATCTTGATCCACATAAGGAGATAGGAAAACAAATCACTGACTTTATTTGGAAAGGAAAGTGACTTCAGATAAGCAATGTGCTACTGAAGAAGAAGAACAACAACAAAGTAGATTTCACACTTCCCGATTTCAAAACATACTTATACAGCCATGGTACTAAAAAAAATCTGGTCTTGGTACAATGACAGACACGTAGACCAGTGAAACAGAATTGAGAATGCAGAAGTAAATCCATCCACTTATGGACAGCTGATCTTTGACAAAGGGCCAAAATCAATTCAATGGGGATAGGATAGTTATAGGATAGTTTCTTAAATAAATCGTACCAGAAAAACTGGATATCCATTTGTGGAAAAATGTAACAACATCCATACCTCACACTGTAAATGAAATGAACTTAAGATGGATCAAAGACCTAAATGTAAAACCCAAAACTGTAAAGTTCATCAAAGATAGGGACAAAAAATTAGGGGCCTTAATTTAGGGCATAAATAGACTATCAAAAATGCACAAACAGCAGAAGAAAAATTACAACTAGGACCTTTTAAAAATTAAATACTTATGCATATCATACTACTTCTCCAAAAGAGTAAAATGAGAACCAATAGATAGGGAAAAAATATTTAGCAACAATATATCCAACAAAGACTTATGTTTAAAATTTATAGAAAATGTCAACACTTCAACAACAAAAAGACAAATAATCCAATTTATAAATTGGCAGGGGACGTGAACGGACAATTTACCAAATAAGACATTCAGGCAGCCAATAAACAAATGAAGAAATGTCCATGATCATTAGTCATTAGAGAGATGCAAATCAAAACAACCATGAAATATCATCTCACCCCAGCAATAATAGCAAAGTTCAATAAAACAGAAAACAATAAATGCTGGCAAGGGTATGGAGAGATTGGAACTCTCATATACTGTTAGTAGGACTGTATGATGTTGCATACCATTTTAGAGAATGGTATAAAAAAACCTTACTGCCTTCGAGTCAGATCCGACTCATAGAGACCCCTCCTTGAGTTTCCGAGGCAGTATCACTACAGAAGTAGATTGCCCAACCTTTCTAGGAGTGGCTGGTGGGTTTGAACTTCCAGCCTTCTGGTTAGCAGTTAAATGCCTTAGGTACTATGTCACCAGAGCTCCCAGAGAAAGGTATGATACTTGCTTAAACAGGAAATAGAAATAACATTTGATTCAGCAAACCCACTACTAGGTATATATGTCCTTCTGAAATGAGAGCTGGAACATACTCCTGTTTATTGCAGCATTATTCACAATAGCAAATGGTTGGAAACAATGTAAGCACTCATCAGTGAATGAGTGGGTAAACAAAGTATGGTGCATGCACACACTGGGATTCTATGCAACTTTAAAGAATAAGGAAGAATTTGTGAAACACCTTATAATGTGGATGAATCTGAAGGACATTACACTGAGTAAAATAAATCAATCACAAAAGGACAAATATTGCATGAATCCAGTATTATAAAAAGTTAAGGAAAGGTTTACACACAGAACATTCTTTGATGATTACCAGGATGAGAGGAAAGCAGAGGGAAACTCACTAACTAGATAAGAGACAGGTATTAATTTGGGTGAAGGGAAAGGTAATACACAAAAAGAGGGTGACCATCACAATATCACTACAGAAAAGGATGGCACAGAGAGGTACATAAGAGTTAAAGACAACAAAGGTAAATACTATTACATACTCAAGTCCGCAACATCAGTAATGAGAAACATTAATCTAGGAGTGGATACATAGATAGACAAGCAAGATAAACAGGTATAGATAGGTGAACAACCATATATAGGTTTGTCAGATGATATTTCTAAATATGTATTTATATGTGCTGTAAAAATATCCATGTATATTGTAGAGCAAACAGAAGGCAAAGTTATGAAAACTTCATAGCCATAACCAAACACCTTGAGGGAATGAGTCACTGGGCCTGTGGCCTTAGGACCATAGTCTCAAGGGATCTCAGGATCAATTCAAATAACATAGTCCACAAAGGGGAGCTCTGGTGGTGTAGTACCTAAGGCATTTGACTGCTAACCAGAAGGCTGGCGGTTCAAACCCACTAGCCACTCCTCAGAAGGAAGATTGGGCAATCTATTTCCATAGTGATACTGCCTCGGAAACCCAAGGAGTGCTCGCTATGAGTCGGATCTGACTTGACAGCAGTGAGTTTGGTTTTTTTGGTTTTTGAATCCACAAAAACAATGTTCTACATCCTACTTTGGTGAATAGTTACTGAGGTCTGAAAAGCTTGCCAGAACCCATCTGAGGTGCAATTATTGATCTCCCCCCATCGAGAGCAAAAAAGAGTGAAAAAAAGTCAAATACACAAGGAAACAATTAGTTTAAGGGACTAGTGGACCATGTGAACCTCAGCCTCCATGACCCTGAGACGAGAAGAACTGGATGGTGGTGCCTGGTCACTGCTGACCACTCTGAAAGAGATCATGATAGAAAGTTCTGGACAGAGTGGGAGAAAAAATGTGGAACAGAACTAAAAATAATTTAAAAGAAAAAAAAAAAAAAAAAGACCAGCCTTACTGATCTGATAGGCCCTTAGTCACTCTTTAAGCCTGGAACTGAACTCATCCCGGTGGCTCAGCCAAACAATAGACAGGTTTATACGATGAAGATTAGCACCAGAGAGGTATGCACTCCTTATAACCATCAAGCATTCAAGATCAAAAGGGCAGCATTTGCCCAAGGATAAAATTCAGGAGGCAAGAATAGACAGGTAATAGGAGGAATAGAAATGGTAAACATGGGGAGGAAGTAGGAAGAGTGTTGTTACATTGTGGGGATTGCATTCAATGCCGTAAAACAAAATGTGCACGTACAGTTGAATGGAAACCAATTTGCTCTGTAAACTTTCACTCAAATCATAATACATAGAGTCACTGTACCAAAAAGAATTGGTCAATGTTCACCCATTTCAAGAGGTAACATATGATCAAGAACTTACGGTACTGAAGGAAGAATCCCAAGCTGCACTGAAGGAATTGGCAAAATACAAGGCTCCTGATATTAATGAAATACCAATTAAGATGTTTCAACAAATGGATGCAATGCTGGAGGCCCTTACACACCTATGGCAAGAAATTTGGAAGATAGCTACTTAGTTAATTGACTGGGAGAAATCCGTATTTGTGTCCATTCCAAATGATACAAATTGTAGAACAATATCACTGGTATCACACACAAGCAGAATTTTGCTGAAAATAATTCAAAAACAGTTGCAGCAGTCCATTGACAGGGAACTACCAGAAATTCACACTGGATTCAGATGAGAAGGTAGAATGGAGGACATCATTGCTGATGTCAGATAGATCTTGGCTGAAAACAAAGAATACCAGAAAGATGTGTACTTGTGTTTTATTGACAGTGCAAAGGTATTCAACTGGGTGGATCATAACAAATATGGATGACATCATGAAGAATAAGAATTCCATAACAAATATTTAATTGTGTTCTTCCAGAACCTGTACATAGTCCAAGAAACAGTTGTTCAAACAGAACAAGTGGATACTGCATGGTTTAAAATCAGGAAAGATATATGTCAGGGTTGTATCCTTTCACCAAACCTATTCAATATGCTGAACAAATAATCCGAGAAGGTGGACTATATGAAGAACACAGCATGAGATTTGGAGATTCATTAACAAACTGCAATATGCAGATGACATAATCTTGCTTACCAAAATCAAATAGAACTTGAAGCACTCAGGAAGATCAAAGATTATAGCCTTCAATATGGATTACACCTTAACATAAAGAAAACAGAAATCCTCACAACTGGACCAATAAGCACTATTCAGCTGATAGTCAAGCACTTAATTGTTTGTGCCACCAAGGTTCCCAGGTAATCTCATTAAATTTTGATGATAGGAAAGATTCTTCATTCATTCATTTTCCCATACACTCATTTAACGACCGTTCTTTGTCTAAAGGTATTGTGGAGGATGCATAGGCCTCATCTCTGAGTCTAAGATCTGTGAACTTGATGGTGCCCCAACCATAGAAATACCAGTTCCACTGGTGGTAAGAGGCTGATGATTTTGATACTATTACAATTGGCCTGGTGGTTGGCAGCCTCCTAAGGCTGATGGACTAGGAGAAAAGCCAGGCAGGAACGGGGAGACAGCTCTCCACGTGGTACAAAATAACCAGAGGCAGCTCTGAGCAGGGCTGTAATGTTGAACTGAATTCAAACAAGAAGCTGTGCTCTCCAAGGCCTCCAGCTCTGCTTATACACCTGGATATAAGCTTCATCCCAAGTGCATTTTAAGAACTGGACCAAGTAAGTCCTAAGTGCAGCCTTCTTACTCATAATGCTTTTCTGAGCTGTAGGAGTCTTAGCAGGTAATACTCAGGGAACCAATGGTCCAAAGGCCCTTCAACATTCCAGCATTTCCTCCCTAAGACCTCTAAAGTCTGGGTAATTAAAGTCTCCACAAGTATTGCCTGCACTGCTGGGAAGACCTCACCCCTTTCCAAAAGGCAGTGAGTGAGAGTTGGTGCACTTGACTGAATGCAAGTTCCTGGATTGTCTCCGCTTTAGCCAATGGGCCAGTTACCCACAGGCTGATAATAATGTGCTGCTCTTGGGTGAGGAGGAAAGAGAACAGGGGCCTCATTGAGGACCTAGCAAGCTAGCTCCCACTTTGGCACCTATAATGGTCAATTTTAGCTGATCAGGGGCATTTCGCAACTTGGTTATGTGATTCCCAAGCATTACCTCTTATCTCTAAGCATAGGTGTGAAAACAGAACTGACTTGGCACACACTGGCTGCCTGAAGGAAGGGTCTTTGTGTGAGACTCAAAGCTTGTAGAATGGAAAAAGACACATGATGCCGCCCTGATACCCCCTGCCTCAACTCATCTATTTTTGTTTCCCTAAAGTGTCCTTGGTCCTTGTAGAGAGAAGAGATAACGCTAGTGCCACTATGTGGGGCTTTGTCCTCTGCCTGGGGTGAACTTTCAGCCCCAAATAAACCACTCAAATGGCCTGTGGACGTTTCCCAAATGTGTAGTGAGGCTGATGCACAAATATGCCACCGGCACTGTTCACCATCCTTTTGGGAGGGAGAAAAAAAAGATGGCACTGTGCCAGCAGCCTCACAAAGCAGCGTTGTTAGTGCTCCTTTAGATGCTCCTGTGTGGCTTCAGCTGAGCAGAGGAGGATCTGTTTACGCCGACTGCCTAGGACTGATTCTTTTGGGGGATGGAAACTACAATGCTGGCCTCTGTTATTCTCTGGAGTGTATTGGAAAGACTTGGCCAATGCTTGAGGGTGTCCTGTGATCCTTCTTGCTTGGTGTGATACTGAATTACACCCCTGGAGGGTGAGCTCATTCCTGGGCCTCAGAAAACAAGTTTCTGACCAGGTTGGAGCCAGAGGGAAAACTTCAGGCACCGGATGCTTGAGGGAGTCCCTTGTCTTCTAGAAGCGAGTTTACCAAAAGTTTCTGAGTTGGGGCCCTGGAACACTGAGGGTCCAGGGCACATCCAAAATATATGTGACAGCAAAATCTGTGGAGCTTAAAAACATCTTTTCCAAAAATCACTTTAATAGTTGTGATGATCTTTTACGTTGAATGACTTAGTCAGTGTGTTGTAGGTTCCCCCCACACACACCCATCCCAAAAGGTTGGGGCATTTTAGGCCCTTTGTCCTACAAAAAAACAGGATTCCTGAGTGGCATAAATGCTTAAATACTCCACCACTAACCAAAAGGTTGGTGGTTCAAACACATCCAGAGGTGCCTCGGCTCCTGAAAGGTCACATCCTGGAAAGCCTTATGGGGCAATTCTGTTCTGCACACATGGGGTCACCATGAGTTAGAATCAACCAGATGGCAACTAACAACATCCTGCAAAAGAGATTATAAACTGAGTAAAGGAAAGCAGAATAAGCGTTCAGCTAGATCAAGAGACAGGGTCGGTCCCAAGTTAGAGAGGACCTGAGGGCCTGAGACTAGAATGCCCTGGGCCTGCATACCGAGTCAGGCTAGAGTGCCCTTCCATTTACTTCCAGAGGACACCCTCACCCCAAGGCTGCGCTTCAAGGTGTATTCCTTGTGATATTCTTACAAGACTTTTTAGCACTGAGAGATCTACTACATGTTTCATTGATCAGGCTTCATCAGGGAACCACACACTGTGTTAGTAAAATCAGAGACCGAGAATTTACCCCTTCAACATACTCTTTATCCTTCACATCTCTGCCTGCATCCCATCCCTACTTTCCAGATGAATAAGGCACAAATCATACTACTCTTCTTCTTTGAAAGCTCTCAAATGTATGTCTTAGGTACTTCTGCAACATTTTAGTCCATTTCCCCATTTCTGCTCTGGCCTCCCTTCCATTCATTCTGCACCTTTTAGCCAGAGTCCAAAAAAACTCAAACCCACTATCACTGAGTCAATTCCAACTCATAACAACCCCCATTGGGTTTTCAAGGCAGTCAATCTTCAGGGAAGTAGATTGCCTCATCTTCTTTCCGCAGAGCAGCTGGTGGGTTTGAACTGCCAACCTTCAGGTTAGCAGTCAAATCACTTAGACACTGTGCCACCAGAGTGCCTTTTTAGCCAGAGTAAATTATCTAAAATGAAAATCTTTATGTCATTCCTCAGCTTAAAAAGTTCTAATAGCTTTCTATAGCCTTTGGGAAAAAGTATAAACCCCTCAAATGGCATTTTGGGCCCTTAAGGACCCCCTGGTTGGTGTAAAATGTTAACATGCTTGGCTGCTAACCAAAATGTTAGAAGTTCAAGTGCTTCAGAAGAAAGGCCTGGTGATCTACTTCTGAAAAATCAGCCATTAGAATCTTTATGGAGCACAGATCTATTCTGACACACCTAGGATTGCCATGAGTCTGAATTGATTTGATGGCCAATGCTGGTAGTAGAAGGACTCAGTGTCTGATTACCCAGTAAGCAAGGAAAGCATGAGCTTACTTATATTTACTTACTAGTCTGTAGTGAATAATTTCACATTTTTTTCACCACATCAAAGATTCTGCTTCTAAATGTGGTTGGTACCTCTCTTTCTGACAACCCCACAGAACCTTTCTATAGAATCAAAGCCTCTTTTCAAATTAATGATCCCTGATAGAATACCCTAAGGAACTCTGGTGGTGCAGTGCCTAAGGCATTTAGGTTGGCAGTTCAAATTCACCAGCTACTCCGTGGAAGGAAGACAGGGCAATCTACTTCTATAAAGATTTGCTGCTTTGGAAACCCATTGGGGGTTGCTATGAGTTGGAATCGATTTAATGGCAGTGTTTTTTTCTTTCTTTCTCTTGATAGAGTACCCAGTAAGCTCAGGCTCACTTGTGCTACTTAGTGTTTCCATTCTCTAATGCCACTCTAACAGAAATGCCACAAGTAGATGACTTTAAGCAAACAGTTTAGGAGGCTAGAAGTCTGAGTTCAACGTACCATCTCTAGGGGCTGAGTGATGGCTCCTCAACCTTGGGTTTCATCTCTGTTTCTTGCTTCTAGCCCACTGGAGCTGGAGGCATCTCTTAACTCAAGCAGCTCCTGGCTGCAGGGGCTGACAAACTCAAGGTCAACAAGTAAAATGGCACATTCCCAAGATTATCAAGCAACATGGCAGGCCACTAGTTCGAGTCCAGAAACAGTCCCAAGATAGGCAGACAACATAGCAGGCCACTGAGATGAAGATTTGGCCAAATGTAGGATACAGATGTGTGAAAAATCTCAAGACCTCTCTCCAAACTTATGTACTGGAAGTAAACCACATCCCTAAGGCAGCTATTCAGCTGCTTAAGACACATTCCACCTTGGAGATGATTACTAGTCTCACCACCGTGAATAACTACATCTAGCTGCCCAGTCACTCAAAATCAGGCACAGCCAAGTTGACACATAACCTTAACTACCACACTTACTAATCTGTAGTGAACAGTTTCACATGAAACGTGAGAAACATGTGAAACTGTTGACTATGGATTAGTAACTATACAAGGAGGCTTGTGCTTACCTTGCTTACTGGATAATCTAGAAGGACCTTAAGGATCTGGCACCTTCTTCTCTCTCTCTTTTCTCATCTCATGCCAC
Source organism: Orycteropus afer afer (assembly GCF_000298275.1). Taxonomy (NCBI): domain Eukaryota; kingdom Metazoa; phylum Chordata; class Mammalia; order Tubulidentata; family Orycteropodidae; genus Orycteropus; species Orycteropus afer. The sequence goes on along the minus strand of NW_006921617.1, from coordinate 12,152,756 downwards.
TCTCACACCAATTTTTTTTTCAAGTCAGTCCTGCAGCATGTCACTGTGTCACATTGCCATTCTACTGGGTTCCCAGACTGTGAACATGGGAGGGTGTCTTATTTGTCTTTTTATCCCCAGCACCTTTAAAGAGGTGGCAAAACACATGTGCTCAGTAATCGTTTGCTCAGTCTTTTAAATAAAAATCTTCCCAGTAGGTATCACATGCCTTCTTAAACAAAGTATTCTTGACAAAACTTAACTACTTTTGGTTAACCCAGTTGTTCCTGAATGGACTGTGCTAGATCACAATTGGGAGCTCTGGTGGCATACTGCCTAAGGCATTTGACTGCTAACCAGAAGGCTGGCAGTTCAAACTCACCAGCCACTCCTCGGAAGGAAGGTTGGACAATCTGCTTCAGTAGAGATACAGCCTTGGAAACCCAAGGAGGGGTCACTATGAGTCAGATTCGAGCAGTGAGAGAGTGAGAGAGATCACAATTGCATCCTAGTATTGTAGAGAGGGCACATGCTTGGAGTTCCTGTGTTCCAGAGCTGAGAAGGGGTGAAAGGCATTTTAGAGGGCAATTTCATATTTCCAAACAGCTTTTACAAATGAGCTTGACCAAACAATTCTACTCCTAGGATTCTTTCTCCCTGAAATGCAGTTTTTGAGAACAAAATATGGGAGCTAATGGTTAAAATATCCAGTGAAATTTATACCACAGAACACTATGACTTCTAATAAGTCACATTTGTATCTGTATTTTTGACATGGGGGAATGTCCACGGTATTGGGTGAAGAAAGTGAGCTGGAGAAAAATTTGAACAGCATCATCTTTAAACATCTGTGTGTAATTATTTCTTCACAGAGAAAGGCCTGGAAAGATATATATCAAACAGAATACAGTGTTCGTTCCTGAGAATGGGATATAGAGGAGAGTTGGGAGAATTGTCAATTCTTATGTTATATTTTTGGAATTACTTAAATGGTAAATTTCACCAGAGTCCAATGTGGTGAGGTGAGGTTACAGTAGATGACCTTAACATTCTCATATTATTAGCACTGACATGATTTTTTCTGCCTCCTATCAGCTTTCCATCTGTCAGAGGTCATTTCAACAGACCCTTCTCAGAGCTACTTGCATTTTAATAAGGGATTCTGGAAGATAGGGATGATTTTTCTCAGAACCAAAGACATGGCTGTGTCAGTGGGGAAGATCATGGCAAAGGAGACTCTTTTGGTCAGGGAATATCCCTGAAATTACTCTGGAGGTGGCCAGTATGGGTCTAAGTTTAAACAGCTTATGTTTCAGGTGTGGTGGGCACTGCAGCACTAATTTGATCTTGTCAGTTATGCTACTGGAGAGAAAGTATGGGGTTGGGTTATGTGCAGGTATATGATAGGGGAGGAGGAGCATTTTATTGACTATACAAAGGAATTAGATGGTGTGTATGATAACAAATTATGGATAAAATTGTGAAGAATGGGATTTCCAGAACACTTAATTATGTTCATTAGGAACGTGTACATAGACCAAGAGGCTGTCGTTTGAACTGAAAAGTGGATACTGCGTGGTTGAAAATCAGGAAGGGTGTGTGTCAGGGTTGTACATTTTCACCATATTTATTCAATCTGTATGTTGAGCAAATAATCTAAGAATCTGGACTATATGAAGAATAATGCACCATCAGGATTAGAGGAAGTCTCATTAGTAACATGTGATATGCAAATGACACAACCTTGCTTGCTGAAAGTGAAGATATTTGAAGGCTTACTGATGAAGATCAAAGACTACATTCTTTAGTATAGATTACAACTCAGCATAAAGAAAACAAAAGTCCTCACTACTGGACAAGTAAGCAACATCATGATAAATGGAGAAAAGAATGAAGTTATCAAAGATTTCATTTTACTTGGATTCACAATCAATACCCATGGAAGCTGAAGTCAAAAAATCACATGCTGTATTGCATTGGGTAAATCTGCTGCAAAAGATCTTTTTAAACTATTAAAGAGCAAAGATGTCATTTTGAAGACTAAGGAGTGCCTAATCCAAGCCATGGTATTTTCAATAGCCTCATATGCATGTGAAAGCTGGACAATGAATAAGGAGGACAGAAGAAGAATTGATGCCTTTGAATTGTAGTGTTGGTGAAAAATACTGAAAATACCATGGACTGCAAAAAGAATGAACAGATCCGTCCTCAAAGTGCAGCTGGAATGCTCCTTAGAAGTAAGAACGGCATGACTTTGTCTCATGTACTTGGTCATGTTGTCAGAGGGATCGGTTCCTAGAGAAGGAGATCATGCTTGGTAAAGTAGAGGGTCAGAGAAAAAGGAGAAGACCCTCAATGAGATGGATTGACACTGGCTGCAATGATGAACTTAAGCATGACAAGGATTGTGAGGATGGCTCAAGATCAGGCAGTGTTTCATTCTGTTGTACATAGGGTCATTATGAGTCAGAGCTGAATCTACAGCACCTAACAACAACAATGTCATTTACTGATGAGGCATTGGTGTCTCAATGGTAAAATTCTTACCTTCCGTGCAGGAGAACCATGTTTGATTCCTAGCCAATACACCTCATGAGCAGCTGCTACCCATCTAAACAATCTGGGGCTGACTCCACAGCCACTAACAACAACTATTTACTGAGTATCTATTTCATTAGCATTGTATAAAATTTTTAATAAATATATTCTCATTAAATCCATGATTAAATTATTTTCATATAACTCATAGTTTCTTTTTATTATCTCCAGTATTTTTTTTTTTCTGATGAGAAAATTAAAGCTCACAGATAAAAAGTGATAAGGGCTCTGGTGGCACAAATGATTAAGCGCTTGGCTACTAACTAAAACTTTGTCAGTTCAAACTCTCCCAGCAACTCCACAGGAGAACGACCTGGTAACATGCACCTGTGAAGACTGCAGCCCAGAAAATCCTACTGGCAGTTTTACTCCATCACATGAGGGGACTATGGGTCAAAATCAAGTTCATGGCATCTAACAATAACAAAGGCAGGATTTAAACCTAGATCTGGCTGAATCCAAAGTTAGTGCACATCTATCCTCCACAAAGAGGCGGTGGAAAAGCTCAATATCTTCAGCCAAAACTAGGCCAGGAGCTGATTGTGAAACAGTCCATCAACTGCTCATATGCAAGTTCAACTTGAAGTTAAAAACAATTAAAACAAGTCCAAGAGAGCCAAAATATGACACTGAATATATTCCTCCTGAGTTTAGAGATCATCTAAAGAATAGATTTGATGCATTGAACACCAACGACCGAAAACCAGAATTGTGGGAGGATATCAAGAACATTATCCATGAAGAAAGCAAGAGATAACTAAAAAGACAAGAAAGGAAGAGAAGACCAAAATGGATGACAGAAGAGACTCTGAAACTTGCCCTTGAGCGGAGAGTAGTTAAAGCCAATGGAAGAAATGACAAGATAAGAGAGCTGAACAAAAGATTTCAAAGAGCAGCTGGAGCAGACAAAACCAATTACTATAATGAAATGTGCAAAGACTTGGAGTTTGAGAACCAAAAGGGAAGAACACACTCAGCATTTCTCAAGCTGAAAGAATTGAGGAAAAAAATTAAGCCTCAAATTGCAATATTGAGAGATTCTATCAGCGAAATATTGAATGATGCAGGAAACATCAAGAGAAAATGGCAGGAATACACAGGGTCACTGTACTAAAAAGAACTGGTTGATCTTCATCCATTTCAGGAAGTGGCATATGATCTAGAACCAATGGCACTGAAGGAAGAAGTCAAAGCTGCAATGAGAGAATTGACAAAGAACAAGCCTCCAGGAATTGACAGAATACCAACTGAGATATTTCAACAAGTGGATGCCCCATTGGAGGCACTCACTCAGTTATGTCAAGAGATTTGGAAGACAGCTACCTGGCCAACTGACTGGAAGAGATCCATATTTGTACACATTCCAAAGAAAGATGATCCCACAAATTGTGGAAATTATAGAACATTATCATTAATATCACACGCAAGTAAGATCTTACTGAAGATAATTCAAAAATGGTTGCAGCAGTATATTGACAGAGAACTTCCAGAGGTGCAAGCTGGATTCAGAAGAGGACGTAGAACAAGGGATAGCATAGCTGTTGTCAGATGGATCTTGGTTCAAGGCAAAGAATACCAGAAAGATGTTTACTTGTGTTTTATTGACTATGCAAAAGCATTTGATTGTGTGGATCATGACAAATTATGGATAACATTGAGAAGAATGGGAATTCCCGAACACTTGATTGTACTCATGAGGAACCTGTACATTGACCAGGCGGCTGTTGTTCGAGCAGAACAAGGAGACACTGCATGGTTTAAAATCAAGAAGGGAGTGTGTCAGGGTTGTATCCTTTCCCCATACTTATTCAATCTATATGCTGAGCAAATAATCCGAGAAGCTGGACTATATGAAGAAAAACGTGGCATCAGGATTGGAGGAAGAATCATTAACAACCTGAGATACGCAGATGATACAACTTTGCTTGTTGAAAGTGAGGATGACTTGAGGCACTTACTGATGAAGGTTGAAGAATACAGTCTGCAGTATGGATTATGTCTCAATATAAAGAAAACAAAAATCCTCACAACTGGACCAATGAGCAGCATCACAATAAATGGAGAGAAGATTGAGGTTTTCAAAGAATTCATGTTGCTTGGTTCTACAATTGATGTCAATGGAAGCAGCAGTGAGGACATTAGAGGACATGTAGCACTGGGAAGGTCAACTGTGAAGGAACTGTTTCAAGTGCTGAGGAGCAAGGATATCTCCTTGAGGACTAAGGTGCGCCTGAAACAAGCCATGATATTTCCCATTGTCTCATATGCATGTGAGAGCTTGACAATGAATAAGGAAGATCGAAGAAGAGCTGATGCTTTTGAGTTGTGGTGCTGGCGAAGAATGCTGAAAGTACCATGGACTGCTAAAAGAACTAACACATCTGTCCTGGAGGAAGTGCACCTGAAATGCTCCTTGGAAGCGAGAATGGCTGGACTTCATCTCACTTATTTTGGTCATGTTGTCAGAAGGGACCATTCCCTGGAGAAGGATGTCATGCTTGGTATGGTGGAGGGTCGATGAAAGAGGGGAAGGCCTTCAACGAGATGGATTGACACGGTGGCTGCCATGATGGGCTCAAGTATAGCAGGGATCATGGAGCTGGCGTGGGATCAGGCAGTGTTTCGTTCTGCTGTGCATGGGGTTGCTATGAGTCAGAAACAACTTGATGGCACCTAACAACAACAACAACATCCTCCACTAACCTAAGGAAGCAGACAGTGAGTGAACAGCACATGGAGTTAGTGTCCATAGTCACTGTAGCTATAAACATATGGAATTCATAGACTTTGGGGAGACTTCTATTTGAATACGCCTCCATCATACAAAGAGGTTGTGTGTATAATGGACAGGACGTTGACCTCACAAGCCAATAGACCTGGGTTTAACCCTGGCTCCAGGGCTTGACAGCAGCATAGAGTAAGTTGTCTCTCTACCCTTGGTTTTATCATCTATTTGTTCCTGTTGTTACTTGCCATTAAGATGGCTCCAACTCATAGTAACTATGTATAACAGAACGAAATGTTGTCCAATCTTGTGCCATCTTCATGAACATTAGTATGCTTGAGTCCATTGTTGCAGCTATTGTGCCAATCTATGTCACTGAGAATGTCCCTTATTTTCACTGACACTCTACCAAACATGATATCCTTTCCTAGTGATTGTCTTCCTTGATGACATGTTCAAAGTGAGACATCTTCACTTCTAAGAAGCGCTGGTTGTATTTTTCTGAGACTGATTACAGTGGGGTAACAATCCCTATCACTCAGGCCTATTGTGAGGAGTAATGGAGATGGTGTATGTAAAACCCAAAGCCGTATTTGGCACAGAATAGCTAGCCAGCTATTGGTCGTGTGGGTTTGGATATAACTTCATGCTTAAGTAATAATGAGCGTGTTTTATGCAACACTGTACTTACCACAAGGAGCCCTGGTGGTGCAGTAGTTAAGTGGTCAGCTGCTAGCCAGAAGGTATGCAGTTTGAACCCACCCACTGCTCTGCAAGAGAAGGATGTGGCTGTCTGCTTCTTTGAAAATTTACAGCTTTGGAAACCCTATGGGGCAGTTCAAGGGTCACTATGAGTCAGAATTTGTTCCTTCAAATCTGTCCTGGAGAAAGTGCAGCTGGAATGCTCCTTGGAAATGAGAATGGCCAGGCTTTGTCTCACCCTACTTTGGTCATGTTGTCAGAAGCGACCATTCCCTGGAGAAGGATATCATGCTTGGTAAAGTGGAGGGTCAGCAAAAAAGGAGAAGACCATCAATGAGATGGACTGACACAGTGGCTGCAATGATGGGCTCAGATATAGCAAGGATTGTGAGGCCTGTGCAGGGCTGAGCAGTGTTTTGTTCTTTGTACATAGATAGGGTCACTATGAGTCTCAGACAACTCGATGGAACCTGACAACAACAATAAAACAGAATCGACTAGAGGGGAGTGGGTTTTTGGACGATGGTTACCACAGCCTTTTCACAGACATTATCTCATTTGACCCTTATGGCAGCCGTCAATCTTTCTTTCTGCTCTCTTTAATAGCTCTGTTTCAGGCAAGAATTGTTTATACTCAAGTCCCTGGTTCCTCGCTGCCATTTATTCCTCAAACCTCTGAAATCTAGCTTCCACCCACTACACCTTTGGAACTGCTCTGACCAAGGTCACCTGTAGACTGCTGGGGCAAAGCTGAGAAGATCTTTTCTCTCCCTTTCTCAGTTGATGTCACATTGGAATGTTCTTCCCTTCGCTTCTAGTGCCCTTACCCCACCATTTGTCTGGCTATTTGGTTACCCTTGACTGGCACCATGTCTCTCCAGAAGCATCCTGTGCCACCCCGATCATAGTCTTTGTCACGCAAAAAGCTGTATGTCTGTCTCCTCCAACAGGTGGTAGGCTCTCTGAGGGCAGAGCTAAAATTTGTGCAGCACTATATTCTCAAGCTTCTACAACACAGTATCTGTTACACAGAACAGATGCTCACTAAATTTTGCTAAATGAATACTAACCTGCTTTGTGCAGTTGACTGAAATTCACCTGAACTCTGTTGTAAACATCTCTGCTTATCTTTCACTTAACCTTTTTGCTTACAAGTTAAGCTTGATAAGTTTTGTTTTTGTTTTTTTTTTAAATTTTCTGGTTGTTAGTTTCTTTTGTATGTGTGTTTTTGTGTTATTTGAAACCTAATATCATTTGAATGGCTGATCCCACCCCCTGAAATCAGAACAATGCCAGGGCTCTTCTACAACATAGAGAAATAACCACTCCACATGTGCTCTGGCATGTATTATTTAAGGAGTCCCTCGATGGTGCAAAAAGTTAAGCACTTGATTCTTAGCTGAAAGTTTGGTGGTTCAAACTCACCCAAAAATGCCTTGGAAGACAGGTCTGGCTATCTGCTTCAAAAGGTCATAGCCTTGAAAACACTTTGGAGCAGTCTCTGCACACATGGTGTCATAATGCCTTGATGGCAGTGAAAAACAACAACAGTATGTATTGTTGGGGGAAGAAGAGAAAGGAAGAGTGCTTTTTAGGATACTCATGTCCCACCTTCCTCCAATTTGTGCTATTTTTTCTTTTGCTAATAAAAAATAAAGTATCTTTCTGCCTCCTGTCTCTATTCTCCTTACTCCCTGTGAGTGGGTATTTGAAGGATTCGTCAGCAAAGTGGTGAAATGTGTCACGCAATTACTGCCATAGGACACTATCTTGGTTTGAGATGTGTGAAGTCGCTTCTTCTTGAGTTTTCTGTCTTGAAGAAAGAGAGGAGATCTGTCCAAGGAGAAAAATGCTTCCAGTATTCAAGATGGAATCACAAGCAACAAGGTGTCTCCCAGTTCTGCAGGTTCTACCCTGTACCACTAACCTCAAAAAAACAAAACAAACTCACTGCCATCGAGTTGATTTCAACTCATAGTGACCCATGTTGGGTTTCCAGGGCTGTAAATCTTTAAAAAAACTTCTGCAGAGCGGCTGGTGGGTTCGAACCAAAGACCTTTTGGTTATCAGCCAAATTCCTTAACCATTATAGCACCAGAGCTTCTTGTACCACTAACCTACTACATCCAAATTCTTCAAACAGTACAACTCACTCCTCTCCAAAAGTCCTCAGAAAGCTCCTGTTCTGTAGAAGTAGTTGCCAACCCAGACTTTAGAATTACCTAGAATGCTTTTTTTCCCTTTACATTTCTTTCTTTTCTTTTTTAATTAAGTGGAACATATTTAAAAGTTGTTACATTAGTGGTTGGACACTTTGCCCCAAAATTTCCTGCCAAAGTAATTCTGTTCTTCCCTAAGAATTACCCTATAGTTAGGTGGCTTAAGAACATTCCTCTACAATATGCTTCTTAGATCTCTTTGTGTGTACAAAGCACTGAGAATCTCACTAAAATACAGATTTCTTCTAGTAGGTCTGAGATGGAGCCTGAGAGTCTGCATTTGTCAAGTTTCCTAAATGATGAGATGCTACCATTCCATGGACCACAATTTGCGTAGCAAGACTCCACATCACTTCGAGAATGAAAATATGTACCCACGCCTATATTGTTACTACTTTCAAATAGTATGTTTTCATGTTTATTTTCCATAGAATTTCCTCTTTCAAGAAATAGAAGGCAAAAGGGAATTTAAACATCATAAAGCTATAAAACTAATTTTCCAAATTGCACAAATACTGCAATATTTTATATAGTAAAATACATAGAAAATAATTTCTCTTACAAATATGCCAAGTGCAGAAAAGAAAATGTACACAATAACATATCATTCCTCTTCTTCTTTTAATTGTGATTTGGGTGAAAGTTTACAGAGCCGATTCATTTTTCATACAACACTTCATTCAAATTTTGTGTCATGACATTGATTGCAATCCCCATAATGTAACAGCTCTCTTCCCATTTTCTCCCTGTGGTTACCTTTCCCTGTGTCCTTCTTTCCTATACATTCTTGCCCTCTGAGCTATCTCCCTGTGCAAGTAGTTCCTTTCTGATCTTCCTCATGTGTCATTCTTATCAGTAAGGAAATGATATGTGCTCAATTTCTCTTCTTGATTTTTCATTTTAATTATACCCAAGTAAGGGAGCTCCATTTGGCAACACTAGAGCAAACATGAAATTTTGTTCATAGTTAACAATAATTTGGCAATTTTGTGCTTGATCCTATCTGAGAAAATCTAATAAAACCAATCTGAGAAATCTAATAAAATCATTCTACATTAAATTCAGATTTATAGCTGATGTCATGGGTTGAAGATTTTAGGTAAACTTGACCTAAAATTTGGCCCCAGAATCTTTAATTTCCTTTTTTATTTTCCCCTCACCCAAGTTAATATGTGTCTACTCTCTAGTTAGTGGTTTACCCTCCGTTCCCCACTCATCCTTAGTAACCATCAAAGAGTATTTCTTTCTTTCTTTCGTTTTTCCTGGAACCCTTTTCTTGACTTTTTAGTGTGGTCTCATACAATATTTGCCCTCTTGTGATTGACTAATTTCACTAAGTCTATCCATGTTATGAGATGTTTGTAGATTCATTGTTGCTCTTTAACATTGCATAGTATGCCATTGTGTGTATGGACCATAGTTTCTCGATCCATTCCTCCACTGGCTTTTGGGTTGTTTGCACAGTATTGCTATTGTGAATAATACTGCAATGAACATGGGTATGCATATATCTGTTTGTATCATGGCTCTTATTTCTCTAGGATATATACCTAGTAGGAACTCTAGTGGCATAGTGCCTAAGGCTGGGAGTTCAAACCCCCCAGCTACTCCTCAGAAGGAAGGTTGGGCAATCTACTTCTGTAGTGATACCGCCTTGGAAACCCAAGGAGGGGTCACTGTGAGTCAAATCTGACTTGATGGCAGTGCATTCCGTTTTTTATATACCTAGTA
>NW_006921617.1:12136122-12142492 GCF_000298275.1 Orycteropus afer afer | reverse complement strand
GATGTCACACAACAACAACAACAGTAGTGGGATTGCTGGATCATATGGTATTTCTATTTCCATCTTTTTAAGGAAGTGCCACAGTTTTCCACAGTGTCTGCACCATTTTATAATCCTAGCAGCAGTATGTAAATATTCCTGTCTCTCCACACCCTCACCAGCATTTGTTATTTTCTGTGTTTTGAACTTTGCTATTAGTGTTGGGATGAGATGATATCTCATTTTGTTTTGATTTGTATCTCTCTAATGGCTAATTCGGAACCCTAGTGGTGTAGTGGTTAAAACATTTGGCTACTAACCAAAAAGTCAGCAGTTCAAACCCACCAGCTGTTCTACAAGAAAAAGAGGAGGCAGTCTACTTTCATAAAGATTTACAGCCTTGGAAAACCTATGGTGGCACTTCTATTCTGTCTTACAGGGCTGCTGTGGGTTGGAACCAACTCAATGTCAGTGGGCTTGGTTTGGTCTGAAATGGCTAATGATCATGAGCATTCCTTCATGATTCAACATCCTGCGTGACTGTCTTCTTTGGTGAAGTATCTGTTCATGTTTTCTACCCATTTTTAAATTGGATAATTTGTGATTTTCTTGTTAAGTTGTTGAAGTTTTGTATAAATTTTAGACACTAGCCCCTTGTCATTGCCAATTTTTTCCCTATAGACTTTTTTCCCATAGACTTATGGGCTCTCTTTTTATCCTTTTGGTGAAATCTTCTATTTCCTCCCTTTTCCTCTACCTATGTATCCACTGGTAGAATAGTGTTTGCTGTTACTGATAACGTGGTATTGTGTATGCAATGGTATTTGTAGTTATTGTCTATACCTCTTATGCACCTCTTTGAATATTCCTTTTCCTTAGTGATATTGTGATAATCACACACTTTTGTTATATTGCTTTTCCCTTCACCCATATCAAACCTGTCTCTTAATTCTCCATCTATTTTCCCTTCCCTTTCTTTCCTTGTGTACACTTTTTGTCCTTGCCTTTTTATAATAAAGGACCTGTACAATATTTATCCTTCCATGATTGACTTCTTTCACTCAGCATAATGGCCTCTAAATTCATCCACATTATGAGGTGATTCGCTGATTCTTCATTATTATTAAATGTTGCATAGTATTCCGTTGTGTGTATGTACCATAGTTTGCTTATCCATTTATCCGTTGATGGGAACTTAGGTTGTTTACATCTCTTTGCTATTGCAAATTGTGCTGTGATGAACATGGGTGTGCATATATCTAATCATGTCCTGGATTTCACCTCTTTAGGGTACATTACTAGTAGTGGGATTGCTGGATGAAATGGTGTTTTGTTTGCCTTAGCACTTTCTAGTGGTTGTACCATTTTCCAGTCACAATATCAGTGTATGAGAGTTCTAATCTCTCCACACCCTGGTGAGCATTTGTTGTTTTCTGTCTTGTTGAACTTTTATTATTTCCGAGGTGAGATGATATCTCGTTGTATTGATTTGCGTCTCTCTAATGGCTAATGAGCATTTCTTCATGTGTTTGTTGGCTGCTTGAGTATCTTTTTTGAAGTATTTTCTCATGTCTTTTGCCCATTCTTGAAGTGGATTCTTTGTCTTTTTGGTGTTGAGGTGTTTAAGTGTTCTTTAAATTTTAGAGAGAAGTCCCTTGCTGGATACATCATTGGCAAATATTTTCCCCAATTGATAAGTTCTCTTTTTCTTCTTTTGGAGAAGTCTTTTGATGCACATATAATTTAATTTTTAGAACATCCCAGTCATCTAGTTTATTTTGTGCTGTTTGTACATTTTGGGTTATGCTTGGTAGTCTATTTATGCCATACATTGGGCTTCCTAAGTTTGCCCCTATCATATCTTTGATGAACTTTATAGTTTTGGGTTTTATATTTAGGTCTTTGATCCATCTTGACTTCATTTTTGTATATGGTGTGAGGTATGTATCTTGTTTCATTTTTCTGCAAATGGGTATCCAGTTTTGCCAGCACCATTTGTTAAAGAAACTATCTTTTCCCCCTTTAAATGGATTTTGGCCCATTGTCAAAGATCAGCTATCTATAAGTGGATGGATCTATTTCTGGATTCTCACTTCTGTTCCACTGGTCTATATGTCTATCTTTGTACCAATACCAGGTTGTTTTGACTACTGTGGCTGTATAATAGGTTGAGAGATCAGGGTGTGTGAGACCTCCTACTTTGTTTTTCTTTTTCAGTAGTGCTTTGCTTATCTGAGGCCTCTTTCCTTTCCATATTTAGTAATTGATTTTTCCTTAAAGAATGTTGATGGAATTTGGATTGGTATTGCATTGACTCTATAGAATACTTTGGGTAGTATTGCCATTTTCACAATGTTCAGTCTTCCTATCCATGAGCAAGGCATATTCTTCCATTTATGTAGGTCTATTATAGTTTGGGGAAATCTTTCAATGCATATAAGTGTCTGATTTTTTGGAGGTCCACCTGGGGTGCTTTTAAGAAATACCATTGCTCAGGACCTTCCCCAAACCAATTGAAAAAACTTCTGGGATGGGGTTTGGGCATGAGTAATTTTTTAATTTCTCGGGAGATTCTAATATATTGAGACCACTTAGGGCCTTTGTTTGTCTTTCTGTTGGAAGACACATCTCTGTCTATTCCAGGCTCTTCTTAAAAGTTGACTTAAAAAAACCCAAAAAACTAAACCAAATTCATTGCTGCCAAGTCGGATCCAACTCATAGCAACCCCTCCTTGGATTTCTGAGGCAGTATCACCATGGAAGTAGATTGTCCAACCTTCCTTCCAAGGAGTGACTGGCAGGTTTGAACAGCCAACCTTCTGACTGAAGGCAGTCAAATGTCTCAGGCACTATGCCACCAGAGCTCCCTGAAAATTGGTGGTGGTGACTTTTTAATTTCCTAAGGCATCCAAATGCAAATGATCCATTCCTTTGACACAATGGCAATTTGTTTGTGCTACACTCATGATATGTCATTATGGTTATTTGTGACTTATATCCTCCACTGGACAATCTGATTCTGGAGACTTCCTGGTAGCACTTGCATGTGACATTAATGATATTGTTCAATAATATCTACTTTTTGTGCATCATCTTTCTTGGGACGGACACAAGTATGGATCTCTTCAAGTCAGTTGCCCAGGTAGCTATCTTCCAAATTTCTTGGCATGAATGAATGAGCACTTCCAGCGTTGTATCTGTTTGTTGAAATATTTTAATTGATATTCCATCAATTCCTGGACCTTTTTTTTTTTTTTTTTTTTTACCAATTCCTTCAGTGCAGCTTGCACTTCTTCTTTTAATACCATTAGTTCTTGACCATATGCTACCTCCTGGAATGGTTGAACATCAACCAATTCCTTTTAGTGCAGCAACTCTAGATTCCTCTCATCTTCTTTTGATACTTCATGCATTGTTCAATATTTTGCTTCTTCAATATTACAACTCGAGTCTTGAATTTTTCTCTTCAGTTCTTTCAGCTTGAGAAATGCCAAACTTGTTCTCCTCTTTTGATCTTTCTAAGTCCAGGTTTTTGTATTATTTCATTATAATACTTTACTTTGTCTTCTTCAGTCCCTTTTGAAATCATCTCTTCAGCTCTTTTACCTGATATTTTCTTCCATTTGTTTTAGCTACTCTAATTTCAAGAGTAAGTTTCAGAGTCTCTTTTGACATCCACTTTGGTCTTTTCTTTCTTCCCAGTGTTTTTATTGACATTTTGCTTTCATCATGTATGATGTTCTTGATCCCGCAACTCATTTGGTCTTAGATCAAACATAGTTGCAGCAGTACATAGAGGACTGCTAGAAATTTAGGCTGGATTCAGTGGAGGATGTGGAATGAAGGATAGCATTTTTGATGTCAGATGGATCTTGGATGAAAGCAGAGAATACTAGAAAGATATTTCCCTTTGTTTTTACTGACTCTAACAAATGCATTAAACTGTGTAGATCATAACAAATTCTAGTTAACATTGTGAAGAATGAAAATTCTGAAACATTTAATTGTGCTCATGTGGAACCTGCAGCTGTTCAAACAGAACAAGTAGATAAAGTGTGGTTTAAAATCAGAAAAATTGTGTATCAGGTTTGCATCATTTCACCATACTTATTCAATCTGTATGGTGAGCAAATAATCCAAGAAGCTGGACTCTGTGAAGAAGGGCATAGCATCAGATTTGGAGGAAGACTCATTAACAACCTGAGATATGCAGGTGACACAACCTTGCTTGCTAAAATCAAAGAGGACTTGAAGCAGTTACTGATGAAGATCAATATGGATTACACCCTAACATAAAGAAAACAAAAATCCTCACAACTGGACCAATAAGCAACATATATGATAAATGGAAAAAGGTCTGAAGTTGTCAAGGATTTTATCTAACTTGGATCTGTAATCAATGTCCATGGAAGCAGCAGTCAAGAAATCAAATGACATACTGCTTGGGCAAATCTACGGCAAAAGATGTTTTTAACGTGTTGGGGAAAAAAAAAAAAAAAGCTGTCACCTTGAGGATGAAGGTATGCCTGACCCAAACCATGGTGTTTTCAATTGCTCCATATGCATGTGAAAGGTGGACAATGAATAAAGAAGATGGAAGAAGAATAGATGCCTTTGAATTATGATGTTGGTGGAGTATTGAATATACTATGGCCTGCCAGAAAAATGAACAAATCTGTCTTGGAAGAAATACAGCCAGAACTCTCCTTAGAAGTGAGGGTGGCAAGATTTCATCTCACATACTTTGGACATGTTATTAGGAGGGACCAGTCCTTGGAGAAGGATATCATGCTTAGTAAAGTAGAAAGTCAGCAAAAAAAAAGGAAGACTGTCGACAAGATGGATTGACACAGTGACTACAACAATGCGCTCAAAAATAGCAACTGTTCTGAAGATGGCACAGGACCAGGCAATGTTTTGTTTTGTTGTCCATAAAGTAGCTATGAGTTGGAACTGCCTTGATGGCAATTAACAAAAACAACTTGGGGGCACAAATCAGAGTACCTGGTTCATTGTATCTTCTTAATAACTATTTGTTGAATTGATTTCAATGAGGAACAAAATTGCTGATGGATTCATGTGGGTTGTCAGGGAGTTAGATCCTTCTTTACCTCATCTATTGGGACAAGAGACTGAAGCCTTTTTTTTTTTTTTTTTTTAAGTGTGATTTGAGTGAAGATTTACACAGCAAATTCACTTTCTATACAGCAGTTCACACACACTTTGTCCCATGACATTGACTACAATTTACCACAATGCAACAGCTCCCCTCCCACTTCCTCCTGATAGTTACCTCTTCCCTGTGTCCATCCCTCCATGCACTTCTGGCCCCTGAGCTGTCTCCCTGTGCATAAGCAGCCCTTCTTTCTCCCATGATTGTTCTCTTCAAGGAGTGTATCTTACCTCAGGTAAATGTTCAACTCATATGCCTGTCTTTTGTTTGAGTGGAAGCCACAGTTGTGGGCTCAATTCCAGACCTGAAGGGCAGCTAGGGGCCATAGTCTCAGTGGTTCCATCAGGCTCTATCAGACTAGCAAACCTGATTCCCACCCTTCTTTTTTTATTTCCCCCCCAAATGATTTTGAGTTTTGTTCCACATTTTTCTCCTTCTTTATCCAGGATCTCCTACATAGATCCCCCTCCAAGTGGTTGACAGTGGTAGCTGAGCACCATCTCGTTCTTCTGGTCTCATAGTCATTTAGGCTGCAGATCACATGGTGTGCCAGTGACCAGGACTAATTGTTTCCATGAATTTTTTGTTTTCTTCATTCTTCTTTGCTCTGGATGAGGAGAAACCCATCATTGCATCTAGATAGCTGCTTGCAAGCTTTTAAGATCCCAGTTGCTACTCACCAAAGTAGGAGGTAGAACAATGTTTTGTGTAGTATGTGATGCCAATTGAGCTTGATGTCCCCTGTGACTATGGTCCTGAGCCCACAGGTTCAACTACTCAGTCCCTCTGGGTAGCTGGCTGTGACCAAGAAGTGACCACAACCTTGCCCCTTGTCAGCTCTACTATACACCTGGGAATTCAGATTATGCAAATACTCTTATAGGACCATTGTCTGCCAACCCTACACATGGTCTTGGGTACACTCCCTGCTTCATAGACATATCTCCTAGTTCAGCCTGTTCACCCATCTATTCACCCATATACCCATGTTTTCCTTCACTGACAATGCAGTACTGTATGTGCAAAGGGTTCATCTTTGTTATCAGTACCTCCCATGTACCTCTCTATGTCTTCCTCTCCTCAATGCCACTATGTTGATCATTCACTTTTGGTACATTGCCCTTCTCTTCACCCAAATCAATACTTATCTCTACCTATTTAACAGTGTTCCCTCCCCTCCTCTCCCACCCCTGGTAATCAACAAAGAAAATTTCCTTC
>NW_006921617.1:12133204-12133782 GCF_000298275.1 Orycteropus afer afer | reverse complement strand
CCACTCCTTGGACAGAAGATTGGGCAATCTACTTCCATAATGATACCACCTCAGAAACCCAAGGAGGGGTCACTATGAGTTCAATTGACTCTACGGCAGTGAGTTTGGTTTGGTTTGATAATCAGACCATTCACTGCTCTGCTATAAACTTGCACATTCCTTAGCCCCTTCTCTTTGCTCACACTCTTCCTTCACCTGGAATAGATTTCTCTCTATCTCTGAGAAAAATCTTACTACCCATCATCATTCAAGGTCAAATTCAAACATCAACTCCTAGATGTCTCCAGCCAGAAATAATCTCCGTCTCTTCTGTGCTTCTAAAGTACCTTTTTTTTTTTAAACAAACAAACAAACAAACAAAAACTATTTAATCATTCACTTAGAAAACATTCATTGAGCACCAAACGTGTGCCAGTTTCATCTATCCATTGCCTCATTCAATGCTTTATTATAACATTAGATTGGTGTCTTACCATTTTGACGGCAGTGCCTGAATCTTGTCCTTTTTTTCTACCCTCCCTCCAGTATTTTTCACATGTGTATTAATGTTGTTCCTTCCATCTTATTTTTTTTTTTTT
>NW_006921617.1:12074353-12130894 GCF_000298275.1 Orycteropus afer afer | reverse complement strand
TTTTCTTCCTTTCCTGTCTTTTAAATGACCTTTTGCTTTCTTCATGGATGATGTTCTTGATGTCATCCCACAATTCCTCCAGTTTTTCAATCTTTGGTGTTCAATGCATCAAATCTATTCTTTAGATGGTCTTTAAATTCAGGAGGGATATAACCAAGGTCATATTTTGGTTCTTGTGGACTTGTTTTAACTGTCTTCACCTTCAACTTGAACTTGCAAATGAGCAGTTGATGATCTGTTCCACAGTCAGCTCCTGGCGTTGTTTTGGCTGAAGATACTGAGCTTCTGCATCACCTCTTTCCACAGATGTAGTCAGTCTGACTCCTGTGTACTCCACCTGGCAAAGTCCACATGATGGAAGGAATATACAGAGTCACTGTACCAAAAAGAATTGGTTAACGTTCATCCATTTCAGGAGGTGGCCTGTGACCAAGAACCAATGGTACTGAAAGAAGAAGTCAAAGCTTCACTGAAGGAACTGGTGAAGAAAAAGATTCCAGGAATTGATGGAATACCCACTGAGATGTTTCAACAAACACATGCCATACTGGAGGCACTCACTTAGGTATGCCAAGAAATTTGGAAGACAGCTACCTGGCCAATTGACTGGAAGAGGTCCATATTTGTACCCATTCCAAAGAAAGGTGATCCCACAGAATGTGGAAATTATTGAACAATATCATTAATATCACACGCAAGTAAAATCTTGCTGAAGATAATTCAGAAAAGGTTGCAGCAGTATATTGACAGAGAACTTCCAGAAATGCAAGCTGGATTCAGAAGGGGCTGTGGAGTGAGGGATATCATAGCTGATGTCAGATGGATCTTGGCTGGAAGCAAAGAATACCAGAAAGATATTTACTTGTGTTTTATTGACTATGCAAAGGCATTTGATTGTGTGGATCATGACAAATTGTGGATAACACTGAGAAGAAAGGGAATTCCAGAACACTTATTCTTGCTATGAGGAACCTGTACATAGACCAGCAAGCTGTCATTTGAACAGAACAAGGGGATACTGCATGGTTCAAAATCAGGAAGGGAGTGGGTCAGTGTTGTATCCTTTTACCTTATTTATTCAATCTGTATGTTGAGCAAATAATCTGAGAAGTTGGACTATATGAAGGAAAATATGGCATCAGGATTGGAGGAAGACTCATTAATAACCTGTGATATCAGATGAGACAATTTTGCTTGCTGAAAGTGAGGATGACTTGAATCACTTGCTGATGAAGATTAAGGACTATAGTCTGCAGTGTGGATTACATCTGAACATAAAGAAAATTAAAATCCTCACAACTGGACCAATAAGCAGCATCCTGATAAATGGAGAAAATGTTGAAGTTATCAAAGATTTCATATTACTTGGTTCCACAATCAGCACCAATGGAAGCAGCAGTCGGGACATCAGATGGCGTATTGCACTGGGCAAATCTGCTGCAAAAGGCTTCTTTCAGGGGCTGAAGAGCAAAGATGTCTCTTTGAAGACTAAGGTGCACCTAACCCAAGTCATGGTATTTTCAATCGCTTCATGTGCATGTGAGAGCTGGACAATAAATAAGGAAGACAAAAGAAGAAGAGTTGATAGTTTTGAGTTGTGGTGTTGGTGAAGAATACTAAATGTACCATGAATTGCCAAAAGAACTAACAAATGTGTCTTGGAAAAGTGCAGCCAGAATGCTCCTTGGAAGCGAGAATGGCTAGACTTCATCTGACCTACTTTGGTCATGTTGTCAGAAGGCCTATTCCTTGGAGGAATATATCATGCATGGTAAGGTGGAGGGTCCACAAAAAAGGGAAGGCCCTCAACAAGATGGATTGACACAGTGGCTGCAACAATGGGCTCAGGTACAGCAAGGATTATACGGCTGGCACAGGACTAGGCAGTGTTTCATTCTGTTGTGCATAAGGTTGCTATGAGTCAGAGCCAACTTGATGGTACCTAACAACAACAACAGCAGTAATTTTGGAGCCTGAATTGGGTTTTGTTAACAACAATCTTGGCAGTGTGACCCATCATGGATTTTCTTCTGGATGTGGGTAAAGATATTTATTTTAATTGATCAAGGCTCTGTAAGGAATAGCATCTATTGAAAGTTGGAAAGTGATTTTAGAAAGGAGGATACCTCCAGTAAGTGCTCATCACATAATCACATAGTACCACCCTTTACTTTCTTTCAACTGCACTTAAGATGGAAAGGAAATGCCTTCTTCCGAGTTGCTTGCTTCCTCAGCAATGCGGATCAAGTTGTTTGGCACTGAGTTAAGGTAACTTCACGGCTATCCTGCTCCCACCTCCTCCATTCCCTCCACTGACTTTCACGATGTTTCCTGCCAGATCAGTGGGCTCTTTGTGAACACATGGTAGCTGCCATTCTCATCTAAGTTGCTAGAGTGTTCCCTGTTTTATCTGTTCATACGGGGTAGCACAAGGACCACCAATCAAGTTCTGGGACAGCTGAAATTCATCTGAGTTCTGCTGCCAAACATCTCCCTTGGTTTTCCTATGCTTGTCTGTCATTTAACCTTTTGCTGCCCATCAAAGTCATCTCTGGCAAGGTGTTTGCATTCTCAGTGACTAAGTAACAGCTACTTTTTAGTTTCTCGATGGCTAGATTGTGATTTTTCTAATTCTTAGAAAGGAGTACTAAGTACATTTTTCTAAAGAATGAAATAAATCCTATGCTAGCATTAATTACAGATTTAAAACATAAAACATTGCCAAGCCCCAAATCTTTTATAAGATCTGTCTCAAATTTACAAATGCAAGTACTATATGTCTATCTCCTTTCCAACTTGAAGAAAGCTTTAATCTCTATCAGGGATGTGTCAAGGTGAAGAGAATTGAAGATTGAGGGAGAGATATAGTAAAACTATACAAAAGTTGGGAGAAATGAAAGGCTGCTGTATGGAAAGGAAGCCTCTGGGAGAAATGAAACACTGCTGAATGGAAGGGTAGCTTTCAGTTGGCTTTTCCAAAATGTAGTTTCTGTGGGAAACAGTTTTTACAAAGTCAAGATGAATTAGTGCGTTAGTGCAGAGATTTTTTTTTTTTTCTTTCTACAAATGATCAAGGAAAATGGATTTTTAAAATGTAAACATTCTCTTGCAGTATTTACAGCTTCTCTAATATAGAAGGACAAAGGTCTCAGAGCTTAAATTGAAAAAGCAGGAACAGGGAGATAACACTTCCTTTACAGTTTGATTATAATCTAAATATAACAGGAAAATCCCTCTATACATAAAGCACTGTAGTGGATAAATATCTGGGTTAGGAGATTATTGGATCTTTTTTTCCTTTTTCCTTACTTTTTCTTTTCTATAAGTTTTCTTAGTCTTTGAGAAAGGTCTTTAGTGATGAAGATAAGTAGGTGTGGAATGAAAAGCCAAGGTTGGGCTTTGCTGATAGAGGGTTTGAGGAAAACATTATGTTAGGGCAGAGAAGCTAACAGATTAAATGTAACACCTCAGAGTTCACACAGTGCAATCCTTCATTTTACACTGGAGGGTACTCAGGCCTGGCAGGTGAACCGTCTGAGGAAGCTCAAAATCTCATCGCATGAAATATCAAACTTGCTGATATCATAGGAAATATACTTTTTCTTCTTCATCATCTTTTTTAAAACTAAACTGGTGATCTAAAGAAAAACCTAAATTACCTCCACATGACCGCTGCTATCTTTGGTGGCAAAGTCACTCACTAATAGAAACTCTGCTGTTCCCTTAAGGTCAGTGTTCTGGTTCCCTAGTGCCACTCTGACAATAAATACACCATCAATAGGATGGTCTTAACAAACAGGAGTTTATTCTCTCATAGTTTAGAGGCTTTAAGTCCGAGTTCAAAGTGCCAGGCTTTAGGGGCTGAGTGAAAGCCCCTCAGCCTTGGGCTTCAGCTCTGCCTCCAGCTCCCAGCCCACAGAAGCTAGAGGCTTTTTTTTACTCAGACAGTTGCTGGCTGCTGAGGCTGTCAAGCCCAAGGTTGACAAGTAAAAAGGCACAGTCCTCATGTTACCAAACCACACGACAGGCCACTAATTCAAGCCCATTATAAGTCCCAGGCCAGCAGAGCATGGCAGGTTGCAGAACAATGACATGGCTACACACAGGGTCCAAGCATGCCATAAGCTAGAGACCATTCCCAAAGCTACTGCTTATGTACAG
The DNA here is from genome assembly GCF_000298275.1 of Orycteropus afer afer. NCBI lineage: Eukaryota > Metazoa > Chordata > Mammalia > Tubulidentata > Orycteropodidae > Orycteropus > Orycteropus afer. Next base: position 12,126,733 of record NW_006921617.1, on the reverse strand, counting down.
GAGGCAGACCATATCACTAAGGCAGCTACTCAGCTGCTTGTGGTAGATCCCTCCATGGAGTTGATTACCAGTCTCATCATGGGGAATAACTACCACCAGCTGCCCAGCCACTCAACCAGGCCCAGCCAAGTTGACATACAAATTTAACTACCACAATCATCATCCTATGTAGTTTACTGTTTTGTGAATTGTACCTGTGTTACATCTCACTCTGTTGTTGGTGCTTGAGAAGTTTAGGTTTTACACTCTGCCTGTTAGTTGACCCAAAGTCTCACCTCTCTAGGACAGCTTTTGGTGAGTGTTGTAATAGGCTGCAGCCCCTGGGTAGTGTAATAATGTGCTTGGTTGCTAACTGAAAGGTTAGAGATTTAAGACCCTTAGAGGCATCTCAGAAGAAAGGTCTGGTGATCTACTTTTGAAAAATCAGCCATTGAAAACCCTATGTATACACTTCTACTCTGACACGCATGGCTTTGCCATGAGTTAGAAGTGACTTGCTAGCAATGGGTTTACTGTTAGGGTGCTGGTACAGTTGGGGCCCCGAAGACAGTTTGGGCATTCCTGCCTTCTCAGTGCTCAGAGCACAGGTGTTTGGGCCCATGGATTCGATGTGACATTGCAGCTTCTCTCAGTGACACCTGGCTCTGTGGCTGCTGACATGCACTGGGCTTCCTCCATGCTGCATGTTCCACTGAGGTCAGCCCCAGGCATTCTTTATGAGAAGGAAGAAATATCTGAAGGCCCAGGAACCACATACCAACCTGTATCCCCCCAGAGAGTATATTCTATGAGGACAATGACCGCATCTCATTTATCTGTACATTTCCTGTGTTTAACCTGTGTTTATTGTTCAAGGAGCTTTGGTGGCATAGTGCCTAAGGCATTTGACTACTAACCAGAAGCTTGGCAGTTCAAACCCATCGGAAGGAAGACTGGGCAATCTATTTCCGTAAAGATTTACTACCTTGGAAACCCAAAGGGGGTCACTATGAGTCGGAATCAACTCGATGGCAGTGAGTTTTTTTATTTGAGGTTAATGTTCAAGGAGCTCTGGTGGTGTAGTGAATAAGGCATTTGGCTCCGAACCAAAACGTCAACTGTTTAAACCCACCAGCCGCTCTGTAGAAGGAAGATGGGGCAATCTACTTCTGTAAAGATTTACAGCTTCAGAAGCCCAATAACGGTTGCTATAAGTCAGAATCAACTCAATGGCAGTGAGTTTTGAGTTGAGGTTAATGTTCATTGAATGATGTGACACTAGATGGCCATTCATGTCAGTGAAAAAAAATCATGACTTTCTTTTCATTCCTTTATTAATTCAACAGTTACTGAGCCTATTCTATGAGCCAGGAGCTAGAGCAGTGCTGGAAATACAGTCTCTGCTCTCAAAGGTTTTCCATTTCAATAATCTAACAAAAAAATAAGGATTAATTCACTGGTTTGATAGAGAGCCTGAGACTATGGCCCCTAACCATCCTTCATGTCTGGAATTGAACTTACTCCTGTGGCTTCCACCCAAACAATAGACAGGCATATGGGGTAAACATTCACATGTTCACTCCTTGGAATGATCAGTCATGGGAGAACAGAAGAACAGTGCTTGCTCAGGGAGACAGCTGGGGGTAGGGGAAGCGTGGGAGTGCATGGGAGGGAAGGACACAGGAAAGAGGTAACTACAGGGAGGAAGTAGGAAGAGAGCTGTTACATTGTGGGGAATTGCAGTCGATGTCATGAGACAAAATGTGTATGAACTTCTGTATGGAAAAAGAATTTGCTCTGTAAACTTTCACCCAAATCACAATTAAAAAAAAAAGGGGTGGGGGTGGGGGGGAATTGAATAATTCAGTCAATGTGCTCACAAGGGATCTTACAATGGGGACCAGAACCTCATCTTCAACAGCATCAAAATAATTTTGAATATTGTTGTTGCCATTGATGAAGAGCAGTTGGTATTAAGTAAAGCTTAGATGAACAACAGAGACAGTGGTGGTTCAGTGGTAGAGTTCTCACCTTTCATGCAGGAGATCCAGGCTTGATACTTAGTCAATGCTCCCCATGTGTCGCCATCATTTGTCTGTCAGTGGAGGTTGCGTGTTGCTCTGATGTTGAACAGATTTCAGCAGAGTTTCCAGACTATGACAGGCTAGAAAGGAAAGCCTGGCAATCTACCTCTGAAAATCAGCCAGTGAAAGCTGTATGGATCACAATGGTCCGATCCACAACTAATCGTGGGGATGATGCTGGCCCAGGCAGCATTTCACTCCTTGTGCATGGGGTCACCATGAGTCATCATGAGATGGTAGCTAACAACAACAATAGGGGAGCAAAAAGGCTGGTCTAGTCATTTTTTTATCCAAGCACCAAATCATGTGTATGCTCTCTATGTATCAAAATTTTTACTACAGTGAAAAACAGAGTCAAAACTTCCATATCAAATCCTTTGCATATCACCAACTTCCTTTATTGAGTATAAAGACACTGACTTATCTTCAAGAAATTAAGAAATTGTCTGGACAAGTTGCACAGGTCATGGGGGTGATGCCACGGGGCCAGGTGAGCATGCGTCACCTTGGACAGACTGCCCTTCACAAGAGATACATTGTGTGACACAGGCAGCTAAACTTGTAAAACTGGTTCTAAGCCCAAAATGCATGATGTTTTATGTAAGAAAATGAGCAAATTATATAAAATATGTTTTTGGAAACTGCACTCCAATGCCTCTGTAAAATACTACTGAGTGTAGAGCACATTTTCCCCCACCTGCCTTGCCAGGTTCACAGAGGGAGGTCCAGGTGGTGATGGGGGAGGGGAGGGCTTTATTTGCTCAGCATCTAACAACAGGCCATGCTTGTGACAGTCCGATACATGGCTGTGAATAGCAAGTATATCACGAGGGTTCTCAAATATGAAAGTGGAGCTGGAACAAAGAGCAGGCACCAGACAGACTTCCTCTGTTAAAGATTATCCCCCATGTCACCTGGGTGCCAACATTCCCATGAATCTCAGCAGCTATAAGCAGCTCTATCTCACTTCATGCAACTCAACGGCTTTGAAACCCTGCCCAGGCCCTCATAGCATTCCATGAAACGACCTCATCACAGGGGAATGAACTTTATCTTGGAGATTGTAAGTGTGTTTGCTTTAAAGTTGATTTACCACACTCTCAACAATTACCAAATTTCCTAAATTAAACTTGGTCTCTTATTATAATTACATATCTCACAGTTTCATCAAGAGGAATATATCAGTTATGGAAGTGTGACTCTCTCTAGGTTGTCCTTTCAGATGAATCTGAAGGGTAAGTCCTAGTTGGAGGGGAACAAAGATAAGAAGGTTTCTCATGGGGAAGACAGAGACCAAATTCAGAGCCAGCCAGAGACAGATTGGAAGAACATTTTTCCTAAACTTCCTCCTTCTAGGTCCTAGCGCCTGTATCTTTTTCTTTTGGAAAGTGAGGTGCTCAAGGTTCATAATTTGTGATTTAAAAACAAAGAAGAAATTAGTGTATCTTTCTACTTGGTCTAGGCCAGTAGGAGAAGCCAGATTCTGTGAGCAGTAACTTCATTTAACTCACAGGGAGGAAAACAGACTCTTCAACAGAACCCTCATTAGACATCCTCTTCCTGCCTCATTGGTTCTGCTCTCTAGCAAAATGGCTTCCAAATCCTATCTCTGAGAGGGACTGGCCCTTGCTGAAATTTGCTTCCTTTCCTCTATTTTCTTCAGGGTGGAGTGCTTCCTCAGAGTGCTTACAGTCCAATGAGATGTTAAGGGCTAACCCAAGAAAATCATCAGAGAACAAATATAAGACAGCATAATTCAATAGAAGAGGTGAGGTGGCCCATGGATTCTGAGATGGTCCTTGAGCTGAGCATCCAAGAGTGAGTAGGATTTGGATGGGCAAGGAGAAGGTGTATGAGATGAGGGAAATGTCACACCAGCAGTAGTTGGAAGTTATGTACTCATTTGATAGAAGTAGACCTTTCTGCCACTTTGTAGAAACATGTGGTAGAGGTGGATTGCTTCAAAAGTGTAACCAAAGCACTATACTTCTGTAATTGGGCAGCAGACTTCAGAGAAAATCTGGGTTGGGGGTACTTTCTAGCTCTAAAGTGCCATGGTGCCCTATGTGGACATGAATGGACACAAAGTATCCAACAAATATACTGCCAATCTTTCCTTCAGTCAAAGCTGCTTACCTTACTCCAGGGTTAGTGTGGATTGTGAGTCAGACACACCTAGGATGGATTTCTGACTCTGTTTTTATAAGTTTGAGCTACTTTGGATACATGGCTTACATGTTTTACACAATGGGAGTGATGATGCTCTCTTTCCAGAGCTAATCTGAGGGAAAATATGAATTGATATATAAAATGCCTGGGGCTCCATGAATGTTTATTTCCTTTTTTCTTCCTGTTTTACAATTCTGGAGGGATACCCCCAACTTTTATTTTGCCTGGCTAGGACTTCCTCTCACCTCCCTGTGCCCCCCAAATTGTCCCTGGGCTCCATTTGAAGGACCTGAGTGTGTGTATGGAAAGATTAGGCTGTCCTTTTTTAAAAGGAGAAATGTATTCAAAATAGAGCACATCAAAAGTAAAAGTAGGTGACAAATGTTTATATTTGGAAAGTGCTTCTGCTTTGATCCTGATTTCTATTTTTTAAGAGCTTGACAAATGTGCCCTCTGGGCCTTGGCTTCAAACATCTTCATCTTCAGTCAGCGGAGCACTTTACTTGACGGGAAACTCATTTGATCTGCCCTCGCTGGTCCTCCTAGGCCAGGAGAGTCACAGTTGCAGAACTGGGCTCTTCTTGTCTCCCCTTAGTCTGCCCTGAGACAGTGTGACCAGGTCAGGCCTAGACTGTCTGCTTCTCTCAAATCTGGCTCTAAGATCTGAAAATACAGAGGTTATTGGAGGCCCAACCTGGCTGCTTGCTCCAGAGGCTCTAGCAGGCCCCTGAGTACTTCTCCACCTTCCTTCTTCTCCCATGAGGTCACATTACCTTTTCTGAACAACCTCTGACCTGGCTACTTGGGAAGGTGCCAAAGGTCATTTCCTCAGATTGGGAAATTCTTCAGGGGGGTTGTGTGGCATTGAACTTCCACAGAAGCCTGTATGCAAGGCAGCTCCAGAACTACATTTTCCAGGATTTCTTGGGAGAGAAATCTTGACAGGCTTGAAAAAAAGAAAAGAACATGTTTAGCTACTATGTCCTACCTGACTCTTGTAGGTAGGTTATAAAAAGCTTCCATGTGTGAGATGACTTAGAGCTCCTGGGCTTATGCTGGTTTTTAATATTCTAATATGATGAAGCTGGGCCAGCTGTGAGACAGGTTTTCATGGGAGACTTCCTTGCCAACAATGTGGTTTTTTTGTTTTGTTTTTTTTCCAGTTTGGACAGAAGGCCAATGGGACAGTGTCCACTACCCCTGCTAGGGTCAGTATCCAACTAGGAAAGCTAGACTCACTTTGAGTATTTCCAACAGATGCATCTGGACTTCAGTGCCAGTAATCAGTAATATTGGTATAGGAAGAGCTGAGAAAGCAGATAGGAGACAGTGAGGCAACCCAGAGTTTAGCTACAGCAGAGAGCCACTAATACCTTGGGCTCCAGGGACACAAGAGGAGGTAGAACTACTTGTTGCAGAGGCTGGGGCCATCTGGCAGTATCTCAGACCACAGCAGATCTGTCTTGCAAGAGTTGGAGCCATGGAGAAGATGTATCCTTTGCTACAGAAGGGGATGGGGAGAAAGGTCCTTCTTCTTTCTACTATCCATGTCCCACCCTAACTCTCATTGGCCATTGCTAAAACTGGCCAGGAAATAATTGGCACAGACCCTGGGAAGTACAGTCCACAGGGGTCAGCCACCCTGACTCACCCTTGAGATGTAGAGCAGAGCAGAGAAGAGTAAGAAGGTTTTGGGGCCTCCAGTCTTTAAAGGTCTGTGTTAGGATAGGAGGCCTGTAAATTCCTCTGTCTGGGGAAACCAGAAAAAGTGGGAGGAGGGGAGAAGGCCAGGACCTTGGAAAGTGAATAGCATGAAACTATTCCCAGTGTATCTTAAGTAGAGATACTTGGGTGTGTGGCTACTTACCAGGCACCAATGTCCTCACAGAAACACTCATCCTGAATAACTTCTGGGGCCCCTCACCAATGCTATGTTCTCAGAACTGCTGGCTGAGGCAGGTGGTATTTCTAAGAACACTCTGGCTGGGATTAGCAGGCTATGAATTTCCCCAAAGTGTCTGTTATGAATTGAATCATATTCTCCAAAAATATATATTGAAAATCTGAATTTCTATGCCTGTGGTAATAATCCCATTTGGGAATAAATTGTCTTTGTTATTGTTCTGGTTACCTAGTGCCACTCTGACAGGAAACATACCACAAATGGGATGGCCTTAACAAACAGGAGTTTATTCTTACAATTCGGAGGCTTTAAGTCCAAGTTCAAAGTGCCAGGCTCTAGGGGCTGGGTGAAAGCCCCTCAGCCTTGGGCTTCAGCTCTGCCTCCAGCTCCTGGGCCACTGAAGGGAGGGGCTTTTCTTCACTCAGACAGCTGCTGGCTGCTGAGGCTGCCAAGCCCAAGGTTGACAAGTAAACAGGTACAGTCCCAATGTTAGCAAACCAAATGGCAGGCCATTAACTCAAGTTAATTGTAAGTCCCAAGGTCAGCAGGGCATGGCAGGCTGCTGAATACAACGTGGCTACATGCAGGGACCAAGTGTGCCATAAACTGGAGACTGAGTGGCAGTCTTGGCTTCTTATATATGGGAAGCAGACTACATACCCAAAGCAGCTACTCAGCTGCTTGTGGTAGATCCCACCATGGGACTGATTGCCAGTCTCATCATGGGGAATAACTACCACCAGCTGCCCAACCACTCAACCAGGCCCAGCCAAGTTGACATACAAACATAACCACTGCAGTTATGTTAATGAAGGAGGATTAGTGTAGGGTGTATTTTGAGTCAATTTCTTTTGAGATGTAAACGAGATTAAAACAGAACTGAGATGGGGAAGAGAGATGCCAAGCCACATGAAGATTGCCCAAGAGCATAAACTCAAAAGAGACAAAGACCTTTCCCTAGAGTTGGCACCCTCTTCTGGACTTCTGGTCTCCAAAACTGTGAGAAAATAAATTTCTGTTTGTTAAAGCCATCCACTTGTAGTATTTCTGTTACAGCAGCACTACTAGCAGGGTCACAGAGTGATATGACTCTTACATGACTTGATAAGTAAGAGGCACATTTGTTTGGCTCCTTATGGTAAACGCTGGGTTGTGGTGACATTTGAGGTATGAGAACTCATGTTGATTTTGGGAATCTGTGGTCTGTTGGACATCTTTTATTTGATTCCTTTCAAACATCTTTACAGACACTGCATTCTTTCTTGTCTATAAGCATCCTAAGGGTGATGTGTGAAAATATATTTGTTAAGAGTTGATGGTCTGGGGGAGATGGGTTGCTAAGCAACCCTCTTGCAATGTGAGCCTGCGTATTTCACATGTCTGAGTTACCTTGGAAAGATGATATTCTGTCCCAGGTCTCTGTTCTGTCTCTTTGGCAACTGAGAGTTATAGGAGCTTCATGACAACCCCTTATTTTCCCCCAACAAACACACATTTTTTTTTTTTTAAATGAAAATTATAAAATTTATTATTAGTAAAAATATGTAAACTGAAATAATATTTTGATAGGTAATAATGTTATCAAATTTGCAAAGAAAATATAATATCCAAAGTGCCATATTATTTGGCATCCCTGGTTCTCTTTGGGTTTTGCACCAGTCTATTCTGTGAATTGGCATCTCTGCTTTCTTATCTTCTTTTTTTTTTAAAAAAAAAAAAAACCCTGTTAGGCTGGGTTCTCTAGAGAAGCAAAACCAGTAAAACTTATATATACATATAGAGAAAGAGAAATTTATCTTAAGAAAATGGCTCACACACTTATAGAAGCTGGCAAGTCCCAAGTTCTTGAATCAAACATCAAGCTGGAGGCTTTTCCTGACTCACACAGCCATAGGGGCTGACAAGCTCAAGGTTGGCAGGCAGTATACTAGCTGTTGACTCCAACGAATGATGAATCCAAGATCTCCAGGCCGAATGGTGGATTGTTTGCTCATAGACAGTTGTAGGCAGCACAACAGAATCCTGATCCACAGCAGAGTATCTCTTTTCCCAGGCTGTCCATAAATATATTGGAAGCAGGCCACACCCCTAGGAAAACTCTTTCAATGGATTGGCTCCTCAAAACATATATATCCGATCCCATCATGGGAATAACCCACATCACAGCTGCTTAAACCACACAGAATTGTGGTCCAGCCAAGGTGACACACAGCTCCAACTATCACACCCCCATTCAACAATTTATACACATTTTGTTTTGTAACATTACTTGCAGATCCCTCAATGTAACAGCATTTTTCTCGATCCCTCAATGTAACAGCATTTTTCTCGATTCCTCCCTGGGTTCCCCATTTCCATTTGTCCTTCTTTCCTGCCCCTTCCTGCCTTCTAAGCATTGTTTTTGGGTAAATGCTGCCCTTTTTTTCTCCTATGGTTGGTTAGTCCAAGGGGTACATTCCTTGGGAGTGTTATTGTTCATTGTAGAAGGTGTCTGTTGTTTGGCTGCAAGGTGATCCCTGGGATGGGTTCAGTTCCAGGCTTGAAGGGTATCTGAGGGCCACAGTCTCAGAGGTTTTGTCAGTCTCTATTGGGCCAGTAAGTCTGATCTTTCTCATTATTTTGAATTTTGTTCCACATTTTTCTCCCACTTTATCCAGGATCTTCTAATGTAGTCCCTTTCAGAGTGGTCAGAAGTGGTAACTGAGTACCATCTACTTCTTCGGTTTTCAGCGTAGTGAAAGTTCTTGTTCAGGCGGTCCATTAGTCATTTGGATGAATTGTTTCCTTGAGTCTTTTATTTTCTTCACTCTTTTTCCTCCAGACAGGGAGAGACCACTGATGGCATCTCAATGCTACTCACTAGCTTTTTGTTTGTTTGTAAATCTTTAAATACATTTTATTGAAATAAAACTTATAATTTATGTACAGTGAAATACACAAAATACTCACTAGCTTTTAAGACACCACTCACTACTCACAACAATAGAGTGTAGAGTATTGTCTTTGTGAACTATGTTATGCCAATTGACTTGGCTGTCCCCTGAGACTGTGGGCCTAAGCTCCCAAACCCAGTGATTCATTCCTTTAAGGTGTTTGATTATGGCTAAGAAGTCTTCATAACTTTGCCTCCATTTGCTCTACCATATACATGGATATATTTACATCACATACAAATACATATGTAGAAAATATCCTCTGCCAAACTTACATATGGTCATGAGTGTATCCCATTCACCTATCCATACCTGTTCAGCTTGCATGCTTGCCTATGTACCTGCTCGTAGACTATTATTATTGACATTGCAGGTTTATGTATGTAATAATGTTTACATTTGTTGTCTGTAACTCTTGTGCAGCTCTCAGTGTTGTCTGTAACTCTTGGGCATCTCTCCTTTGCCTTAGTGATACTGTGCTAATCATCCCCTAAACAAACACACACTTTTTATGGTGTTTAAACAATATGTTTTTCCCTTATTTGTAAATATATATTCATTGTAGAAGATTTGGAAAGCACAGAAATGTTTAAAGAAGAAAATAAATATTGCCATTAAATTCATAACCCAAAATAGCCATGGCTAATAATTTTGCAAATTTATCTTCAGTTTTTTTCCCTAATGAGTATATATTCTAAATTGAAGTCATGTTTTATATATAGTTACATTTTTTATCTACATATTTCCTATTAGGTGGAAAGTACATGACTATTTTACTTTTACTAAATAATCTTCAAAATATGCTTTTTTTAAAAATCAATGTATAACATTTTAATCAAGTGTATAATATTCTAGTCAAATGAAAATTTTTGTTTTGTTGAAGATTTTCTATTATCGAATGTTTATGCTGCTTCTAATTTTTTTTCTCTTATAACTATACTATAACATTCTTTCACATATATTTAGAACTTAACAAAAAAACCAAAACACCCAAACCCACTCCCGTTGAGTAGATTCTGATTCAAAGGACAGAGTAGACTTGCCACATAGGATTTCTAAGGCTGTAAATCTTTACAGAAGCCGACTGCCACAATGCTCTCCTGCAGATTGGCAGGTGGGTTTGAACCACTGACCTTTTGGTTAGCAATTAAGTTTTTTAACCACTGCATCACCATAGCTCCTTAAATTTAGGACTTAGTACGTTCAAAAAAGGAGCTATGGTAGCATAGTGCCTAAGGCACTTGACTGCTAACCAGAAGGATGGCGGTTCAAACACACCAGCCACTCCTCGGAAGGAAGGTTGGGCAATCCTACTTCCGTAGTGATACTGCCTCGGAAACGCAAGGAGGGGTCGCTATGAGTCAGGGCCGACTCGATGGCAAATAACAACAACAACAGCAACATTCAAAAAGGCAAATACATTAAGAGGTGAAATATGAAGGAGAGAATATTTGCAAAAAATTGTCAAAGGACCAAAGTTAACATATAAAGTTGTTGTTGTTGTTGTTGTTATTTGCCATCGAGTCGACCCTGACTCATAGCGACCCCTCCTTGGGTTTCCGAGGCAGTATCACTACGGAAGTAGGATTGCCCAACCTTCCTTCCGAGGAGTGGTTGGTGGGTTTGAACCACCAGCCTTCTGGTTAGCAGTCAAGTGCCTTAGCCACTATGCTACCAGAGCTCCCTATATAAAGAGCTCTTTTAAATCAATATGAAAATCACTACTGTTCACTCAATTCTTGTCACTTAAGCAAGAAATTGAAAGATGAGCAAGGAAATAAGGTAGAAGAATTAATCTAGTACCAGTAGATACATGAAAAATGTTCAAAGTCACTGATAATCAAGAGACACAAATTAAGACAATAAAACCAAACCAAACCAAACTCACTGCCATAGAGTGGATTCCAACTCATAGTGACCCCTCCTTGGGTTTCCAAGGCTGTATCTCTAGGGAAGTAGATTACCCAGTCTTCCTGCCAAGGAGTAGTTGGTGGGATTTAATCGTCAGTCTTCTGGTTAGCAGTCAAATGCCTTAGGCACTCCGCCACCAGAGCTCCCATTATTAAGACAATAATGTGATCTTATTTTTACCTCTAAAGTTGAAAGAGAGACAGAAAATGTAATGTTGCTAATAATGATGCAAGAGAGACAGACATCATGTCCATAAAATCACCAGTGGGAAGTAAATTGATGTATCTTCATTGTTTTTAGAGATGCTTTGTTTATTTGTTTAAACCAAAAACCAAACTCACCTCCATCCAGTGGTTTCTGACACATAGCAACCCGCTTTGGGTTTCCAAGGCCATAAATACTTGTGGAAGTAGATTGTCCTGTCTTCCTTCCACAGAGAGGCTGGTGAGTTTTGAACCACTACCCTTCCAGTTAAGTCAGGTGCCTTATCCACTACACCACCAGAGTCAGTAATTATTGATCTCTGGTTTACTATATCCAAACATGTTTTTAAGTGCTAGTGCTAGAAGTGATATATAGGGTATGGTTGACATCCTAATGGAAGTTAAGCTCAAATAAGAGAGATAACATATCTAAATAAAGATAATGCAAGGTGAAGTAAATTGATAGTAAAAGCATTGGATTTGAGTCAGTGTAGGTTCTTTGGTGGCGTAGTACCTAAGGCATTTGACTGCTAACCAGAAGGTTGGCTGTTCAAACCCACCAGCCACTCTGCAGAAGGAAGACTGGGCAATCCACTGCCATAAAGATTTACTGCCTCAAAAACCCAAAGAGGGTCACTATGAGTTGTAATTGACTCAATGACAGTGAGGTTTTTGTTTTGTTTTGTTTTGTTTTTGGTTTAACCTTACTTAGGCCTCTACCTAACCATGTAACTTTGGAAATGTCAGTTTGCAGTCTTGGGCTTTAATTTCCTCACCTGCAAAATCAGTAATAGAAGGACTGAATGAGATCAGGGATCTCAGAGTATTTTGTAAAGTGTTAGTGCTTTTCACTTGTAAAGCAAGTACCTGAGATCCCAAAGAAGGAAGTATCATTTCCTACTGGGGAGACCTGGGAAGGTTGGTGGAGGAGGTGAAATTATCCTAGAGTTTTCAAGGCAGGATTTGTTACTATGAGCTTGTAGAGAAAGGATTTACCAACTTGTGGGAAGTGAGTGATCGATATTGGGAAGATAGGCGAGGGTAAGGGAAAAAAATGATAGGTGAACCTAGCACTTGGATCTTAGTTTCACCAATGAAAGGAACAAGATTTCCCTGGAGAAATGGCTGATCCTAAGGCTGGGGCAGGAAAATAAAGATAAGACCGAAGCATCTTAGGGTAGCAGAAAGTAAGGAAGTATTAAAAGAACCAAGAGGATGGGGCATGTCAAAGGGACATAGGAGCAAAGCTGAAATTGCTGCAATGGCCAGAGGTGGAGTAATTAGAGCAACAAAATAAATCATATAGGATTGGATTATAACCCCAAAAAGAAAATAAATATCCATGAGTCTGTACTGAATCAATCAATAAATGGGGGGGGAGAAGAGGCAATTCTTTCTTATAGAAAAATTCCAAATAATTTATGTAGCTACTCCTCCTTCTAGAAGGTGGAGTTTAGTTCCCCTCCTCACCCCTCCCTGCCTTGAACATGGGCTGTACTTAGTGATTTACTTCCAAAGAATTGAGTATGGAAAAGGAGAAAAAAAGTAACTTTACAGTGAAAAAAACTGGCAAACTTTACCTTGTCCTGGTGATCAAGGTTGGAATTACCAGTGATAAGTCATGTTAATAGCAACTAACCCTGATATAATATGATGAGAGGGGCACTTCACCTGTGTGGTGTTGTTACCCCAAAACCCCAATGTAACCATGAGAAAATTATCAGATAGACCCAAATTGAGGGACGTTCTGCAAATACTTGATCAGGCCTCTTCAAAATGGTCAAGATCATCGAAAAACAAGAAAAGCCTGATAAATTGTCACAGACCAGAGGTGACTAAAGAGACTTGACGATGAAATGGATTGTGATATCCTGTTTGGGATCTTACAGCAGAAATAGGATATTAGAGGAAAAACTAGTGAAATCAGAATAATGCAGAGTTTAGTTTATAGTTAAGAAGTGTGTTTCTTAGTTGTAACAAAAGTACTATGGTGACAAAAGATGTTAACAAATAGGGGAAACTGGATGAGGAGTATAGGGAACCCTGTACTACCTATGCAACTTTTTTTGTAAATCTAAAACTACACGCCTCAGAAATCCAAGGAGGGGTTGTTATGAGTCGAGGCCAACTCAATGGCACACAACAACAATACAACAACAAAACTACACTAAAGTAAAAAGTTTATTTTAAAAAAACAAATACAGATGAGTGAATGCTTCATAATTCAGTGTAGAAGGGATGAAATATTCTATAGCAACTTTGATGGAAGGCACTCCATGGGGATTTGTTATAGTTGTTAGGTGCCGTGGAGTAGTTTCCGACTCATAGCAACCCCATGCACAGCAGAACAAAACACTGCCTGATCCAGTGCCAGCTCCACGATCCCTGCTATACTTGAGCCCATTGTCACAGCCACCATGTCAATCCATCTTGTCGAAGGCCTTCCCCTCTTTCATCGACCCTCCACCTTACCAAGCATAACATCCTTCTCCAGGGAATGGTTCCTTCTGACAACATGACCAAAATAGGTGAGACGAAGTGTGGCCGTTCTCGCTTCCAAGGAGCATTTCAGGTGCACTTCCTCCAGGACAGATCTGTTAGTTCTTTTAGCAGTCCACGGTACCTTCAGCATTCTTCAGCCAGCACCACAATTCAAAAGCATCAGCTCTTCTTTGGTCTTCCTTATTCATTGTCCAGCTCTCACATGCATACGAGGCAATTGGAAATATCATGGCTTCTGTCAGGCGCACCTTCGTCCTCAAGGAGACATCCTTGCCCCTCAGCACTTGAAACAGTTCCTTCGCGGTTTACTTTCCAAATGCTACATGTCGTCTAATGTTCTGACTGCTGCTTCCATTGACGTCGATTGTAGAAAAAAGCAATGTGAATTCTTTGACAACCTCAATCTTTTCTCCATTTATTGTGATGCTGCTTATTGGTCCAGTTGTGAGGATTTTTGTTTTCTTTATATTGAGATGTAATCCATACTGCAGACTGTGTTCCTCAATCTTCATCAATAAGTGCCTCAAGTCATCCTCAATTTCAGCAAGCAAAATTGTATCATCAGCATATCTCAGGTTGTTAATGATTCTTCCTCCAATCCTGATGCCACGTTTTTCTTCATATAGTCCAACTTCTCGGATTATTTGCTCATCCATGGGGATAGGTGTAAGGAATGAGCTGACGAGACAGAATTTGTACACTGAGCCAACCAATATCTTGATTCTGATCCCTCTGCTTGTTGTGGAAAGCTGATATCCCTTCCTCCCCCCTATAGATTAGAAAATTCACCTGGAAAAATGCACAGAGATACACACACATAGACACACAAAATTCCTTCAGACAAAAAAACCTTCTAGACATTTCAATGAATTTTTCCTTATAACACTTCAAGATGTAATTTAGCTATTTTTTTTTTTACACCTTCATCTCTGGGACCATCTCTTCTTTCTTGGAAATGTGAGCATAAAATATGACAGAGAGATTCTGCAGGCTCAGATTAACTCCTCAATACATTTTATGTTACTTTTTGTTCATGTTCAAGGAGCTCTGGTGGTATAGTGCCTAAGGCATTTGACTGCTAACCAGATGTTGGCAGTTCACGCCCACCAGCCACTCCATGGAAGGAAGACTAGACAATCTATTTCCATACAGATTTACTCCCTTGGAAACCCAAAGGGGGTTGCTAGGAGTCAAAATCGCTCGATGGCAGTGAGTTTGGTTTTTTGTTTGTTCATATTCACCTTGGAGTTCTGTTTACTCCATTGAAATGTCTATTTACATTTAAATTAATGGTATGTTTAAAAGGAAATTTAAGGAAAAATATTTTCCCCCTGAGTCCCACTACCCTACCACTACAACTTTTCAGTTCCTTCATGCTTCCTTCCTAGGAACCTTTTAGTCAACTCCAAAGTGCCACTACCATCATAGAATGTATTCACCTTTTTCATCCAAGAAGAAAAGACTCATTTCGTATTTACTCAATTTACATTTACAGGTATTTCCTGTTTACCAGCTGGCCAATGATTAAAGTTAACTCCGGTCTTTTATTTTTTTCAAAAACTTTATTTGCTGAGTACACTTTGATTTTGCCTTTCCATTTTCTTGTTTCTGTGGCTGGAAGGCAGGGCCAGCCGCATAACTGGTGAGACCCAGACGGCCCATGTTCAAAAATTGTTAAGACTTTCAAGACAGTGACAGCAGAGCACTAAACCAAGTGTGGGTCCTTCTAAACTCTGGGTCCTGTCTGACCACAGTTGCTCTCCCATGAAGCTGCCCCTGCTGAGGGGATCTTAGGTTAAGAGGGTTCTCAATGTGCCCCTTCAACCTCATCACATAAGAAAAATGCATGAAGGTCTTTAGACTCCACTGTCTATCCTTCATTCTGAGAGGCTAGTCGGAGTCAGAGAACCAGAGATTGCCCTTAGTCCAGCACCTCAGCCACATCCTTGCAATTAGAGGCTGGGGCTGTTCAGGAATGGGACACGATAGCCTGAAATCAAAATTCTGTAGCGGTGACAGCACCTTTTTCACACCAGCTCTGGTGGTGTAGTGCCTAAGGCACTTGACTGCTCACCAGAAGGCTGGCAGTTCAAACCCACTCCTCAGAAGGAAGGTTGGGAAATCTACTT
Organism: Orycteropus afer afer; assembly: GCF_000298275.1. NCBI lineage: Eukaryota > Metazoa > Chordata > Mammalia > Tubulidentata > Orycteropodidae > Orycteropus > Orycteropus afer. The sequence goes on along the minus strand of NW_006921617.1, from coordinate 12,110,920 downwards.
CCATAGTGATATTGCCTCGGAAACCCAAGGAGGGGTCACTATGAGTTGAGTCCGACTTGACGGCACATAACAAAAACAACAATAGGGAGGCGAGGAGAGGGATGAATGAAAGGCGGCTGGACCCTGAGGCCTCTCCTGCCCCTCCGGAGAGAATCCAATGTAACGAGAAAAGGCATCTTCCATGAATCTGCTTCACAACTTTAAATGATCTTTTACAGTGTTTTCTCAAAACTAATACTTCTCTGAGACAAGTAGTTTGAAATTTCACATAATGGCACAATGGTGGCCATAAACAGGAGTTAAACGGTGATTCCACATCACTTTTTTTAAAGAGTATTGTGTTTTAAGTGGCAATTTACACAGCAAATAAAATTCCCATTCCACAACTCATACACAAACTGTTCTGTGACTTTGGTAGCAATCTCCACAATGTACCAACACTTTCACCATTTCTGCTGTCTGCCCATTTCATTCTGTTTCCACCCCATGTGCCCATTTCCATCCATTCAGTTTCTCTGTCCCTCTTTGCCTATTCATCTTTGCTTTCGTGTAAATGTTGACCGTTTGGTCTCAGATAGTTGATTGTTTAAAGGAGCACATTCCTCAAGGATGTTATTGTTTATTTTATAGGCCAATCTATTGTTTGGATAAAAGTCCACATCAATTTTTATACATTCAGTCAGTTACGAAGGTGCCTGTATCTACAATAGGTCAGAATAATCATCTCTCATGTAGTCACACCCATGTTTCCCTAACTGAAAATTGATCATGATGGTTTCTTATTTGATAATCATTTGACAATGATAAGTGCACTCATACAGATAGGAGCTCAGAGTGTTTTAAACCCCAACCATTGCCCACACGCAGAATTTTTCCTTCCTCATAGCTAGGGTTCTGCCCTGTAGCTGTCTCCATGATTTTTCTTACCAGATTCAGGGCCCATTTGATGGTGATATCACAGCAAGACTATCTATGGCTCCCATCTCATCTCTTTATCTTGTGCCAAACTAAACTAGGTGCCTAGTACATGGGATAGGCCCACATGAAATGCTGACCAAACAAACAAATTAACTGTTCCTATTTCTTTCTTTCAAGCAACTTCTGTTAACCTTGCAATGGCCCTGAGCTGTGGGTAGGCAGAAAGAAAGCTCAGTTTGCAAGAGGTCTGGTAAGCTAAATGAATGACCCAAAGTGACACAGCCGATTGAGATGGGAGCCAGGGCTGCAACTCAGCCTTTCTGCTTCTCCTCCATTGCTCTCACCTATAGACAGAGCCTTTGTCTCTGGTTAAATAATCAAACAGTTGAAGCAACAAATGTTGGCTATAAACTCTCCTGGTTAATTATGGAAATTGTTAGCTAAGAGTGGCATCAAAAGTAATTCACAATTTACCGTTAACCTCTCTGGGGAACACAGTTTTAGAAACAAGATGTTAAAACCCTCAAGGAGATAGAGAAGAAAAATACTAATGGGAAGATAACCTATGCTTAGATATTGAAATCTTTACTACCTGCCCTTCTCTTACTTCCTTTTTTTGTAAACAACAGCAGGAACAATATTGTCCAGGATTAGTAGCTTAATTTTCTATGATTTTTGAAAAGGATTAAAAAGAAAGAAAGTAAGATAGTTTGAGGAAATAAAAGTGCTAACGTCACTGGGGGTCAGTAGAAGTTCTAGGTGTCTGCAAAAGGGGAACTCATACGGCCTTGTTATAAGGAAAAACAAAAGGAGAACCAAGCTGTGACTATGCCCTGGAGGGCAGCAAAAGGCCACAGCTTATAAAAAAACAAAAGTTAACAGAAGAACCTAGTCAAGATAGCAAAGTGTTTGCATTGGAGGGAAAAAGAGAGACCCAAAGGAAAAGAATGAAATTCTGATGCTTAAAGGAAGTTTCTGAAAGGAAATTTGCAAGTAATACTACCTAATATGTATGGGGGGTTTGTTTTATTTTTTTAATTTGGTGGTTGAAAGTAATTGGAAATAGATAAATGACCCAGAATTTTGGAAAATAATAAAGGGGCATCACCCTCTCTGGTGGTGGGCAATCAATGCCCTGGTTGAGGACTGTATGATTTCAGAGAAGAACCAGCAGTTATGTGGCAGTGAGGATTTCGCTACTGTTTACCATCTTATTATCAGATAATATTATGGTCCCCATTATACAATGGAGTGGGAGCTCTGGTGGCGTAGTGCCTAAGGCACTTGACTGCTAACCAGAAGGCTGGTGGTTCAAACCCACCAGCCACTCCTCGGAAGGAAGGGCAATCTATTTCTGTAGTGATGCTGCCTCGGAAACCCAAGGAGGGGTCGCTATGAGTCGGACTTGACTCTATGGCAGGGGCAGAGCTTGGCTCTCAGATCTAATGATGTTGCTGTTAGCTGCCTTTGAGTTGAATCATGGGCACCACACACACAGCAGGATGAGACCACTGTGATCCATAGGGTTTTCACTGGTTGATTGGAAATAGCTCTCCAGGCTTTTCTTCCTAGTCAGTCTGGAAGTGCCACTGAAACCTGTTTAGCATCACAGCAACATGCAAGCCTCCACTTACGTATGAGTGGTGGTTGTGCTTGCTGTGTGTGCACTAGTGAGGAATTAAAGCCAGATCTCATGCAAGGTAGGCCAGAATTCTCTCATTGAACCACCACTGCCCTCCTCAGATCTGATAGCTGTGTTTGTTTGCTGCTCTTAAAGGAAAAATAATTAGCATCTGGCATTTGACTGCTAACCAGAAGGCTGGTAGTTCAAACCCACCAGCCACTCCTCGGAAGGAAGATTTGGCAAGCTACTGCCATAGTGATATCGCCTCAGAAATCCAAGGAGGGGTCGCTATGAGTTGGATCGACTTGATGGCAGTGAAGTTTTTTTTTCTTTTTTCTTTTTTTTTAATATGGGCAGCATAGTAGAAATGAACTTTCTGTTGGGAATTGAAATAAAGAAAGTCTTGTAAACTTTTTCATGTGATCATTAAGTTATTCATTTCATTTTTTCCTTTGAAGTCAGTTCTTTTTCTTTATTCTTAGCAGATCTGCTTGTTGAGAACCTTAGTTACAAAAATTACTTCCCAACCCTCTGGGCATAAAAGACCGAAGTTTGAAGATGGGTTCATTTGTGGTGGCAAAGGGAAGGAGACCTTTTAAAGGTACTGGAAGAAAATCAGAGTTGTTTAGTGAAGTAACAGCTCCTCTCAAGACAGTACAAGGACAGTGACCTTTCCCTGTGTCCTTTCAGCTTGGTGCTTTGTCTGTGAAGTGTACAAACATTTTCTTCGGTTGGAGCTGGGATGGGAGAGTATTAGCCTTTCCCCCTTAGTTTGCTAACAAAGAAAGGATTAATGGACACCATAACCAAAAAGACCAAACTCGCTGCCATTGAGTCTATTTCAACTTGTAGCGACCCCCTTTGGGTTTCCGAGGCAGTAAATCTTTATGGAAGTACATTGCCCAGTCTTCCCTCCATGGAGGGGCTGGTGGGTTTGAACCACCAATCTTCTGGTTAGCAGTCAAACGCTTTAGTCACTGTGCCACCAGAGCTCCTTAATGGGTACCGTGGTTCTAGTTAAATAAAGCTCAGGTTCGAGCTCTTATTGTACATCTAAGACTTCCTTCCTCCATTCCAGCTCCACATCCCTTCTCAGAGGTCCTCACACAGTTGGCAGTCCCTGAGTGGTACAAACAGTTAATACATTCAACTGTTAACTGAAAAGCTGGAGGTTTGAGTCCACCCAGAGGTGTCTCAGAAGAAAAGCCTAGCTATCTACTTCTGAAAAGTCAGCCATTGAAATCCCTGTAGAACATAATCTTACCCTGACATCCAGGGGATAGCCATGAGTGAGAGATGACTCAACAGCAACCTGCTTTATTAAAGACTGTTGATGCCTCTGTGTGCTTGTGTGTTGGAATGTGATTGGGGGCACTAGATGTAACTGTGGTGTTAAGTGGAAGCCAACTCAGATTTGAGTCATTCTTGGCTCAGGAGACTTCACTTAATGAAGTAACCAAACTCTACTTGTTGAGTTTGTCACAGGGGCTAAAGTAAGATTCAAGGGCAAGGGTTCCTTTCCAATCAGAAGTCTGAGAGCTTTTGGTAGGTACTTTTCTTTGTCTCACTTAAACTTTTGTAAAAGTCCCTTCAGACTACACCACATACAACACGGTAGGCTGACACGTAGGTGAGTGCCACGGAATTTATCCTGGGCAATTCTGGATGGAATCTTATGTTCCAGAATGAAAATATATGAATGAAGGCTCATCATATACTTCACCGAATGGGAAAACAAGCTTATTTTCTTGGACTTATTTTTCTTTTCTTTTTCGTTTGTAGATATGAAGACTCTTTTGTGAAATTCAGTTCTGATGAAAGATGCTCTTCAATCGAAAAAGTAGGAGATGATGTTAGAAATCCCCTCTTCTGTAGGTATTTTTTAACCAAGTCTTTCTGAGCTTCCCTGACTTCCAAAACACCAAACACCACAAGAAGAAAACACCCATGAGCCTCTTGCTTCTTGACATTTAAGCCTGCGGTCTCCTCGGGATAATTTATGTCAGGATTTAACACTCTGATTCAGAGACCTTGTCTTCCTCTAGATTTCATGACATACTGGTACAGGGGTATTGAAACTCAAGCTGAAGCAGTCGCCAACAAGTTGGGTTGGAGAAACTCTCAAGTAGAAAGGGCTGTTTCACCCTAGAGATTTCAATCCTCTCTCTCCTTGTTGCAGAATAGGGGGTGGGGGAGAGGGGAGAGACATAAAATGGTGGTGAATGAGTAGTGATCTCATGAGTAAGTTTAATTTGATCCTGAGGAATTTGTTAACTTTTTTATTGTGTTGAAGTTCCAACCTGAGACCTGAGGGTCTTCTTTACTAACATGCACTTGGGGATGAATGGGGGTGGGAGGTACATTAGTCATCAGCCTATTATCAAGAAAGCTCAGAATTGGGCAGGGAATAAAATGTGGCTCTGTACCTAAGTGTCTTCTGCTATCTACTCTATATTCCAAATTCCCATTGTTCTCTCTGCAAGATTGTACCTCTGATCACCCTTTAACTTTCTCTGTTCCTAAATTCTTCTGGAAGAAAGGCTCCCAGAAGGGCCGGCAAACTGCTCTGATATCTGGTTAGCTTGCTGTCACGTTCTCTTAGTCAGAAAGTGGTGGAGATAACAGCAGTGACTGCCCGCCCAGCTCGACCCAGGTGGAGCCGACCTGACTTTGTGTGCTAAGGAGCTGGCTGGCCGGGTGTCTGACAAGAACAATAAGGAAGAGGACTGCAGAGGTAGATCAATCAGGTCATGCAAGCTCTGGCCAGCAAGACTACTGGCCAATTGCTCAACTCTTCCCTTTCTTCCACTCCAAGGGACAAAAAGGTCATGCTTGTCATTACAAAATTCTCCTCCAGTGACCTCACCCCAAGACCCTTTATGGCAGCTGGAGTGTCTCCCTGGAGATCCAGAAAAAGATATTCCCTTTAGTTTTCAAATTTGGTGACTTTTTTAGGGATGGTAGGGGCTGCCTCCCTTGTTGACTAGTGTAGTGCCCATGCTGTGTGCAGGTGAAGGACAGAGATAACAGGGCAGAGGGAGTCCTCCAGGGCTCCCCAGCTTGGTGAGGAGGCAGTTGCCAGGCAAAAGCAAAAGCACATTTCCTTTGGAGACATGTGAAGGGCCTGAACATTCGACAGATGAAAGGTGCAATATGTAAACGGATTTCATCTTTAAGCAGAAAGCATTTAACAAATGTCTGAATGATCATTTGGAGGAGGGGGAGATATTATGCCAATTAAGTCAAGACAATAGCATCTTGTTCCCCCTGCAGTGAACCCTGATAAAATTGCCTGTCCAGGGAAGGAAAGTATTTCATTATTGTACCTTTGAAAAAGGATAATCCTTTCTGTATTTCCTCTCTGGGGGAGGGTCTCCTTTGTTCTTGTGCCTCTGACCTACAACGACTCCCCATGTTCAGTTTCGGGGGGAAGAACTCGGTAGTTTAAAAAAATAAGACTGAGCTGTTAGACAAGGAAAAGAAAAAGAAAAAAAAAGGAGAGAGAGAGAGAGAAAGAAGACTAATCACAGGGGCTCTTTGATCAATAAACCAGGAGTAATACTATAGTTGTCCCATGCCGGACTCCTTTCTCCTTAAAGCTCCCCACTTTCTCTGGGGAATTCCTAGGTGGGCCCTTTAGAGAAAACTCTTGCAGTGCACCTATACTGACTGTGGGTGCACTTGCAACTCTGGAGAAGACCTTTTAGGTTTTGGAGGTCACCAGTTACCACTGTGACAACCTCACTTAAGGACAGAAAGTATAACAGGGGAAGTATATTGCTTCCACAGAATCTGTGGTAGTTATGTTTGTGTGTCACCTTGGCTGGGCCTGGTTGACTGGCTGGGCAGCTGGATGTAGTGTTCCCCGTGATGAGACTGGTAATCAACTCCATGGTAAAGTTTACTGTAAGCAGCTGGGTAGCTGCCTTAGGGATGTGGTCTGCCTCCTGTATATAAGGAGAAGCCTTGGGGAACTGTCTCTAGCTTATGGCACGCTTGAACCCTGCATGTAGCTGTGTTATTGTTCAGCAGCCTGCCATGCTCTGCTGATTTTGGGACTTTCAATGGACTTGAATTAATGTCCTGCTGTGTTTGTTTGGTAACATTGGGACTGTGCCTTTTTACTTGTCAACCTTGGGCTTGTCAGCCTCAGCAGCCAGCAGCTGAGTGAAGAAAAGCCTCTAGCTTCAGTGGGCCGGGAGCAGGAGGCAGAGCTGAAGCCCAAGGTTGAGGGGCTTTTACCCAGTTCCTAGAGCCTGGTGCTTTGAACTTGGACTTCAAGCCTCCAAACTGTAAGAGAATAAACTCCTGTTTGTTCAAGTCATCACATTTGTGGTATATTACTGTCAGAGTGGCAATAGGTAACCAAAACAAAATCATAAAACTTTGAAGTTGGAAGGAATCTTAAATCTTATGGAACCTAACATTTCCATTTTACAGATGAGAGTTCTAAAGCTGGAACATATTGAGTGACTTCTCCAAGGTGTAACTAGAAGTCTGCTAAATGAGTCTAATGTCCTTTCATTGGCCTACCTATGACCTCTTCTTTCATTCCATTCATTTCTTCCAGAATGGAAGACAGCAGTATTGGGAGGGTAGGGGCAGCTAGAGAAGAGATTGTTGATGTTGTTGTTTGTGACTGAGTTGGCTCCAACTCATGGCAACTCTACTTAGAACAAAACTTTGCATGGTTCTGGGCCATCTTCCACAGGCATTATTATGCTTGAGTCTATTTTATCAGCCACTGGGTATTTTGAATGACTTCCAACCTAGAAGACTTATCTTCCAGTTCTGTATCAAACAATATTCTATTGTGACCCACAGACTTTTTGTTAGCTAATTTCCTAATGTAGCTTGCCAGGCCTTTCTAGTCAGTCTTAATCCAGAAGCTCCACTGAACCTGTCCACTATGGGTGACCTGCTGGTAGTTGATTTACTGGTGGCACAGCTTTCAGCAACATGGCAACATGCAAGCCATCATAGTACAACAAACTGACAGAGGGGTGGAAAGGAAAAGAGGTTATTAGGAGTTATTTTGTAGGCACTCCTGGCACAGACAGTGGTAACAGCCCTAAACTGCTCTGAATTATGGATAATGTTGTTACTACTCATTAGAGGTCTAAGTAAGGCACTAAACAACCTAACTAGAGTTGATTGCTTCTCCAGGCAGAATGCACCACTCTCATTTTCTAAATCTTAAAGGTTTTCAGTTTCCCTTAAACCAAACTGTTTTAAGATCCAACGCAACACTGCAGTGCACCACCACCTTAACTATTTTGGACTCTCCTCTCTCTGGCATGAGACTAGATTGCATTTCAGGAGGTGAAAGATCAGCGTTCTATCATTTGTTAAAGCACTCATCAACCGGGAATAAACATGGACGCTAATGTAGATTAGAGAACAAGTCTAATAAATGCGATAAAAACAAACAACATCCTTTCGTAAATTTAATGGAGCATGATTCCGTGTTTATCTTGTGTCAGGCACTTGAGATTACCCCACTGGAAGAAGAAAATACTTGATTAATGCAGGGAGTCTATTTTGTAATCCTCAGTGGTTGGAAAATACTTTCTACTTCCTGCCATGCCCTTCTTTGTGTCTCTAAAGAAGTAATTGATGGTAAGTTTCATAACAGTGAGAATATGGCAATTTCAAGTGACAATTCTAGAAGATTCCATAGTTGCAGCCATACTACCATTTTGTAGTTAAAAAAGAATTCCATATTCTTTTTCTTCCACTCTGTGCTTGAAGAGTTTTGCTTTGGGTGTTTTGACATCTCCCAATAATGATAACAACAGTAATAAACACAACAAAAAACATCACATGTTGAAATACCAGACAGAGCACTTTATTTATCTACTACAATCCCATGAGGTAGGTACCATTATCATTTCCATGTTAAGGACGAAAAGCTAAGGTTCAGAAGTTAAGTATCTTACTCAAGGTCATACCATAAGTAAATGATGGAGATAGGATTCAAGACCAGGTCCTTTTGACTCCCACTTTCATTTGAATGAATATGACCACCTGCACAAGACTAAGGCATTGACTGAAGGACATTTATCTTACTCATTCAATTACTGAGCTCAAATATGAATAGAGCATCTATTAGTGACCAGGCATCTTTCTGGGTGTGAGATATAGGACCAAAAGCAGAAAAACATCCCTGTCCTTTTGGAGCTTACATTCCAGTGTGATCTGGTGAGATGAAATGTAAAACCAACAAGATAAATTATTAAATATATACTAGTTAAATGGTAGCATGATGTGGAGAAAAATGTATCAGGAAATGTATATAAAGAATACAAGGGCCTTGGTTGCAATTTTAAATAATGTCATTAGGGAAGGCTTCACTAAAAAGGTGAGATTTCAGGAAAGAATTGAAGGAGGCAATGGAGTGAGCCCTGTGGTTATCTGGGAGAATAGCCATCCAGGGCAGAGGAGACAATAGGTACAAAGACCCTGAAGTGAGTCTGCGCTTGGCATGATTGAGAAACAGCAAGGAGGCTAGTGTGGCTGCAGAAGTTCTGAGCAAGAAAGAGAACAGTAGATGAGATCAGAGAAGAGCATTGAGGCTAGATGGTGTAGAGCCTTGTAGAACATGTAAGGATTGCATCTTTTACTCAGAATAAGATGGAGAGTCATTGGAGAATGGAGGAAGTGACATGATCAGATTCAAGTTTTGAAAGGATCCCTCTGGCTGCCTGTGTTGAGAGAGACTAAAGAGGAACAGGGCAGAAGCAGGGAGACCAGTTAGACTACTGCAGTAAACCACATAAGAGATAGTGGTGGCTTGGACCAAGGCAGTAGAAATGAAGTACTGAGGAATGCATGGGTTTTGAAAATTGAAGCAAATTAGTGTCTGCTGATGGGTTATGGAATGTGGGATGTGATATGTTGTTGTTATGTGCCATCGAGTCAGATCCAACTCATAGAGACCCCTCCTTGGGTTTCCGAGGTGATATCACTACAGAAGTAGATTGCCCAACCTTCCTTCTGAGGAATGGCTGATGGGTTTGAACTACCGGCTTTCTGGTTAGCAGTTAAGTGCCTTAGGCACTACACTACCAGAGTTCCTGGGATGTGATATAGAGGTTTTCATTTCAGGTGAATCCCAGGAGAGGAGTTATGAGGCAGTGACTTCAAGTCAAACCAAGAAGGCATTCTATTATGGAAGAGATCATAAAGAGAGTCTTGAGGAGGGAAAATGCATAGATAACACCCATACTTCCATTTATAATAGTTCAGAAAAACGAGTTTTTGGAAAACCCAGACTTCTGTGAGCACCTTCTACCTAATGCAGTCAGATCATTGGTGAGCAGGAGATTTCAGAGGGGGCTTTTCAGAGGGCACTTGCTGAACGCAAACTGAAAGGAGGTAAAATACCGCAAAGAGAATGCCTTTCTCTTAGTTTTTTTTTTTTTTTTTTCCCCTTCTGGAAGAAACTTATCTAACCCAGCCTGAAGGAAGAACATTTGTCACAAGCTTCTATTGCAGCAGGAACCTCCAGTTGTGACTGAATGGGGACAGGCTAGTTAGTGGATTGTGGAGGTGAATATTCTGAGGGTGAGGGTGGATCCTGAGATATGCAAAGACTGATTTTAGTGAAGATATGCTTATCAGACCAGAATCTTCCCAGTTCCCAGAGGAAGTAGGGAACAAGGGACGGGGGGAAGGGTTAGGAATAGCTGAAGTGGAGCAAGAGAGCACTTTTGTCTGCTCTGGGAGGACGAATTCAGTGGCTACTGGTGACAGCAAAGATGGATATCCTGAAAGCCAAAGCCTAGGATGAGGGAGGAAGGGGCCATCTACATGGGCCAAGGTACTTTAGGGATTAGAGAACTCCATCATGCTCAGTATTCAGTTTCCAGGAAATACTCATCTTCTGTCTCCACTCCCCTCCTCCCCTCAAAGTTCTCTAGAATGAAATATTGATTTTAAAATTAAATTTATTTCTTTGAGGGTAATGGGAGAATTTCTTCATACTCAGGTGGGATAACTGAAACCTTCTGGGGTGTCTCAAGTCTGGGAAACTCTGGGGAGACCAGGGGTCAATAGTATAATGGTGTTAATAGCTTAGCTTTATGGAATGCTTACTGTATGCCAGATTCTGTCCCAGGCAACTAATTAATTTAATTTCTCATTAAATCATCACACAATCTTCAGGCACAAGTATTATTATTATCCACGTTTTGCAAATAAAGAAATAGAGACTTGGAAAATTAGGGTTGCCCAATCTTATTGAGCTACTTAGGAGGCAAATCTGAAAGCCTAACCTCAGTCCTCTCTATAGCTCTAAAGCCTGTTCTCTCAGCTACTATGGGGCTCAGTGGGGACACACAAAAGGAGGGAACTGCAATGATGTGTTTGAGAGGAGAAAGTTATTTTCCTTATGTTCTCAGAGTTGAATCATAGAGGGCTGAGAGCCAATTAGCCTTGGTTTCAAATTAAAGAGTTGTTCGTTTTCTCAACATTTGACTCAGAAAGAAACACCTACCTTCTTCCTCCTTGAAGTAATTTAATTTTCACATTATACTTTAAGGGATATCCTCTATTTACCTAATGTTTTCCTGTTCAGTCTTTTCAGACTATGAATCTTGTATATTTTATATACACAAAGGTGACTTTTCCTTCCTTTAATGACCAGCACTTATCAGCACAAGCAACTGATACTGAGCTCATAAATATGTCACTCCGAATTCAGTCTCAGCCCTTCTTTCATAAGAATATTTTTTGTATGACGTTTTCTCTTCCTATTCTTTCCCTAAGCCCATGGAGACTCTACTTGTGACCCAGAAGTACCCTTGTACTTCCCATTGGCAAATGTCAATAAATGAGTGGCTGGTGCTTACACACCAAAATCATTCCAGCAGAAACCTGCAGACAATATAAATTGAGGACCATGGAGCCAGCGCCTTCCGATTCCAATTAAATATTTCCTGTAGGTCTGTGCCAATTGTGCATCTTGTAAGAACATTTGAAAGCAGAAGTTTGAACTCACAGAGACCTCATTGCCTCAAAAACCTGTTTCCTGTTTGACAAGACTTTACTAGTACAAGTAAAGTAACACATTCAACAACAAAAGTCATTGTTCGATATTCAGATGTGCAAAGTTGGTGGTTTCCTCTCTTGAATACTCATCTTCATGGCTTCTTTGAGATGCAGATTTCTCTTTTCCAGATAAAGTCTCCGTGAACATTAGAACCCTATTCCAAAGGGCCCTAATGACATTTCCTGGGTTACAGGAAATATTTGCTTATCTTCCTATCAGTACATCCTACCTTGTGTTATCTTGTACGGCTTGAAAAGCTCTTGAAGACAACCCTGTAGATGTTATTCAGGAAAAAAAAAAAAAAAACTCACTGCTGTTGGATCTGACCCATAGGAACCCCTCCTTGGGTTTCCGAAGCAGTATCACTACAGAAGTAGATTGCCTGATCTTCCTTCCGAGAAGATATTATTATGTATCTCTGTTTTCACAGATGAGGAAACTGAGGCTCAAGGTTTGTATTTATATGTATTAAGTTTTGTATAAAGTCAGGGACTAGGTGTTAAAGATCTACTCTGCCTCTTGTATCATGACTTTGGGAAGTTACTAAAATTCTTGCTTGTTTTCCCATCCATAAAATGGGTGATGCCAGAAAATACCAGCAGTTTTTTTTTCCTCATTTTTTTTATAGATGTAAGATATATATAGCATAAAAATTTCCATTTCAGTCATTTTTGATTATACAATTCAGTGGCACTAATGCCATTCACATTGTTGTGCAACCATCACCATTATCTATTTCCACAATTTTTCCATTACCTCATAAAGGAACTTAGTAACACTTAAGCAATAACTTCCCATTCTCCCTCCTCCCAGCCCTTGGTAACCACTAATAAACTTTTGTCTCTGTACATTTGCCTATTCTAGATAATTCATATAAGTGGGGTCGTACAATATTTGACCTTTTGTGTCTGACTTATTTCACTCAGCATAACGTTTTAAGGTTCATCCATGTTATATAGCATGTATCTGAACATCATTTTTCTTTATGGGGCATAATATTACATCGTGCTTGCAGGAATTTGACATTACAAATAAGAATGACCTTTAAGATGGTCATTAAAAAAGCGTTATGTGAACATAAAGTAATAGCATTATTAAAGTATATTATGGACTGCCACAAGGCTCTCTGGTGGCATAGTGGATAAGACATTTGGCTGCTAACCAGAAGGTCAGAGGTTCAGACCCACCAGTTGTTCCATGGGAAGAAGATGAGGCAATCTACTTCCATAAAAACTGATAGCCTTGGAAACCCAATGGGGGTTGCTATGAGTTGGAATTGACTCAACGGCAGTGGGGAGTGGTTGGACTGCCAGAAGAATGAACTGATCTGTCTCGGAGAACGTATAACCAAAACGCTCATTAGAAGGGAGGATGGCAAGACTTTGTCTCTCTTACTTTGGACATATTACTGGGACTAACCAATCCCTGGAGAAGGACATCATGCTTAGTAAAGTACAGAGTCAGTGAAAAAGAGGAAGGCTCAAGGAAATGGATTTACACAGTGGCTGCAACAGTGGGCTCAAACAAACCTAGTATGAGGATGGCACAGGTCTGGGCAACATTGTGTTCTGTTATACATAGGGTCACTATGAGTCAGAGCCAACTCAAGGGAACCTAGCAGCAGCAATAATTATCATAACTTAAAAAACAAACAGACACACATTATTTTAGGACTGAAATTCAAAGTACTCCATGACTCCATTCCTAGTCTACCAGCCTTACTTCTAACCATGGTTCGCTTATGCCTCTATCCCTCCCTGATCCTCACATAATCTCTTTCTTTGATCTTTTTCTTCTAGATCTTTGTGTCCATGGTCCTCTCTGCTGGGGACACTGAGTCCTCCCTGCTGTGATCCCACTGCTTGCATGAGAAATTTATCAGGAAAAGAACTAATATCTGAGCAGAATCCTGAAGGATGAGAGCTCAGAGGACAAACAAAGGAGAAAGGCCAATTCTAGGAACAGAGAACAGTGTGTTCCAGGTTGTGGAGGAAGAGCAGGACTTATTTCATTTGCAATGAGAAGAGGAGACAAAACTTAGCAGGACTGCATGCCATGCAGAAAATTCTAGCTGGTTTTTCTGTTGGGAACAGGATAGTCATCAAGGGTTTTACACCGAGCAATTTCTTTGGTGGTCTTAGGGGGTGGGTAGTGTGGATGGGGACACTTTATAATGCCCTGAGCATGTTAACTGTAAAGTTATATCCATGTTAAATGTTATTTTAATGAAAGTATTAATGAGTTATTTTTATTATCATCATCCCCAGCTATTAGCAAAATTAAGTTTTGTCCATTTCACTGTTTATTTCTTCTTTAATAACATTGAGAGGAGATGTGTTACATACCTAAGATCCCAGGGACAAAGGGTCTCAGAGACATTCACTTTGCAGATTATTTTGACCCATGGTACAGTAATTATTAATCTTTTGGATAATTGTGTTTCTCTCACTAGTGAGGATACAGCTGTCTGGGGTGCACTATCTCAGACAGTGTCTCTCAGGACAATTTCTTCACTTTCTCTGCTCAGCACGTGGCCATCCCCAATCTGCAGAGCCCAGCCTCACATACCCAAAACAACTTCAACCTGCAGACACATACTACGTGTGAAGTCTATCTTCTATCTGTCTGCCTTTACACGTATTTTAAATGGGGTGGGGAAGAAAATGTACGTCGGAGGGTGAGGAGGTAGTTCAGCATTTAAACTGTGCCCAGGTTTCAAAGGATTTACTTCCCTTATCCTGCCAGTCTAACTTTGGCCAAAGGAAGCTCCTCCAGCAGTTGTCTAAGCTCCGCCCACCCAGGGCTGAGGCCTCTGGGCCCTGGTGGTTACCTCACTCCGTGAACTGTGAGTGGGAGATGTTTTCCCCTAGCTTTTCTTTTTTTCCCCCTTTTCCTTTTCCTTTTAAACAGACACCTAACAAATTCCATGTGAAATAGCCCTTAGTAATGTGAGCTCACCAACAGATGGTGCTGCTGGGGCCCATCTTGCACATACATCCTCCTCTCCCTGCCTTCGCATGCCAGGAGTAAAACCTTCTTCCTTTAGGTTTTAAGTGGGGATGTTCCTGTCCTTTTGTGTCTTCTGCAGGAGGCCTAAGAGGGAAGACATCACCTGTATTGGAGCAGGAGGATCCTTGGCAATGTGGTTTTCCAAAGTCATATTGGTAGCTTGCTGTTCCTCTGTTACCTCTATCTCCAAGTCCCACATCCCTATGCTGGACTTGAATAGATAGATCATCGTAAAGCCCTAGAAGTTCTTTCCAGGACACCAGGCATTGGCTCAGAGTCTATGGAACTTCCAGAACTTTGGAATTCTGCCCTGTGGTATAATGAGCTTCCCCATCTTGGGGTGGTCAATTAGTTCTTACATAGGCCTAACCCTGTCTGGACACTGTAGGAAAGCCTTTGGAGTAACTGACCACCCAACAGAAGTTGCCCTAGGAGTGGTTTAGATAGAGGTAGTGAGGAGGGCAGACCTGGATGAGGTGAGTGATAGCTCTCTTTATATGTGGAAGAGTCCTAACTCATTCCTGAAAAGGAGAGGGAGCACAGGGCAGTAGGGCACAGGCCACTCTTGGCTCCTCTCAGCACCTTTCATCTTTTTCTTCCATCAACAACCAATACCATCAAGAATTACCCAGAGAAGAAAGGAGAGGAAAGATAAAAGTACAAGCAAGCCCTCATGTCAGGCTTTGGAGGCCACAGAAGTAAGTACAGAGATGGTTAAACTAAGCAATTAAGGAGAGAAACCCGAGCACCTGTTTTGTGCACTGGGTGGAGAGAGGAGTATGTAGAGAGAGGAGGATGTGGGTGTCAGGCAGACACAAACTGAAACCTGGCTCTTCTAATGAGCCATGTGGTCTTGGCAAGTCCCTTGAGCTCTCTGAGCCTTGGTTTCTTTGATATGAAATGGGAGTTATAGTATTTTTCTCATTTTGTTGTTGTTGTTACGTGCCGTTGAGTCGGACCCGACTCATAGGGACCCCTCCTTGGGTTTCGGAGGCAGTATCACTACAGAAGTAGGTTGCCCCATCTTCCTTCCGAGGAGGGGCTGGTGGGTTTGAACCGCCAGCCTTCTGGTTAGCAGTCAAGTGCCTTAGGCACTATGCTACCAATTTCTTTTCTTTTCTTTTTTAAGTTTATTTATTTTGTAGTTGATGTTGAGAACATACATGGCAAAACATACACCAGTTCAACAGTTTCTACAGGTACTATTCAGTGGCCTTGATTACATTCTTCAAGTGTTCAAACGTTCTCATCCTTTTCTGAGCTGTTCTTCCACCATTAACATAAACTCATTGTCCCCTAAAGTTTCTATCTAGTTTTCTGAGTTACCGTTGTCAATTTGATCCCATGTAGATAATTCTTAAAAGAGGACAATGCTTAAGGCAGACAGTCTTTACTACTAAGCAAAATGGTTGTTTGGCTTTAAGAAGACTTCAGGGGATACTTTTGGTTTAAGGTTTAAAGATTATCTCAGGTTAATAATTTCAGTAGTTCATCTAGCATCCATTGCTGCAAAGTCTGGTGTCCATAAGGATTGAAACTCTGTTCTGAATTTTCTCCCTTTTGATCAGGATTCTTCTATAGAATCTTTGGCCAAAATGTTCAGTAATGGTAGCTGGGCCTCGCCAACTTCTAGTCTCATTACAAAGGGATCATTTCTTTATGAAAGCAATTAGCTACACATTCCATTGCCTCTTTCTATTCCTGACCAAGGAGCTTTAGTGGTACAATGGTTAAAGCATTTGGATATTAACCAAAAGGTAAGAGGTTTGAACCCACCAACTGCTTAAGGAAAGATTTAAAGCCTTGGAAATCCTATTGGGCAGTTCTACTTTGTTCTATAAGGTCACTATGCATTGGAATCAACTCAATGGCAGTGGATTTGGATTATTCCTGACTTTCATTCTTTTTCTGTTGCTCCAGGTGAATTGAGACTAATTGTTGTGCTTTGGATGTCCACTTGCGAGCTTTTAAGACCCCAGGCATTATGCAACAAATAAGAAGGTAGAAGAGAAGCAGTAAACATAGTATTGGGCCAATCAACTGGGATGTCCCATGAAACCATGACACTAAACCTACAAATTAAAAAATCAAATCCCATAAGGTGTTTGGTTGTACATAAGCAGCCTCAGTAAATTTTTTTTTTCCTGGTTGTTGTTGAAAATTTGTCTATGACACAACTTTTTTCAATTCAACTTTTTACAAGTGTTACAACTTATTGACAACACTTAACAAAAACCGGCTGTGCAACCCCACCTTTAATGTGATTTTTCTGTCTTATAAATCAAAACTCAGTATCCAGAAGCAAAAACCCTCTGTTATCCCTTCCCACCCTGGCACCACTAATTAACTTTGGTCTCCATGCAGTTGCCTTTTCTTGTCTGTTTTGAGTAAGTGAGGTCATATAGTACTTGTCCTTTTATAATTGATTTATTTTACTTAGCATAATGTCTCCAAGCTCCATCAATATTGTAGCATGTTGTAGCATCACAATGTAATTTCTCCTACTTTCTGATTAGTATTCCATTGTGTGTACTTTTTGTTTATCCATTCATCTGTTGATGAACCATTAGATTTTGGCTATTGTGGATGATGTTGCAATGAACACGGGTGTACAAGTCTCTGAGTCTCTAATTTCAAGTCTTTTGATATATCTAGGAGTGGATTGCTGGGTCATAGGGTAGTTCTATTTTTTCTTTTTTTAATGTTTATTTAATTTTTTTTTTTTTTTATTTCTGCAATATTTCCTCCCCTCCCCTCCCACCCCTGGTAACCAACAAAGAAAGTTTCCTTCCATATAGAAACCTTTTCTTGACTTTTTACAATAATGAACTAATACAATATTTGTCCTTCTGTGATTGACTTATTTCACTCAGCATAATGTCCTTCAAGTTCATCCACATTATGCAGTGTTTTGCAGATTCTATGTTATTCTTTAGCATTACATAGTATTCCATTGTGTGTATGTACCATAGTTCAGTTATCCATTCTTCTGTTGATAGGCACCTAGGTTGTTTCCATCTTTTGGCTATTGTAAATAGTGCTGCAATGAACATGGGTGTGCATATATTTATTCTTGTCCGGGCTCTCACTTCTTCAAGATATGTACCTAGTAATGGAATTGCTGGATCAAATGGTATTTCTAATTACAACTTTTTAGAAAATCACCATACTGCTTTCCACAGTGGTTGTATCATTTGACAGTCCATAGACATATTTTCAACAATGACCAAGAAAAAAAGATTCACTGAGGCTGCTTATGTACAACCAAATACCTTATGGGATTTGATTTTTTTATTTGTAGGTTTAGTGTCAATGTATGAGTCCCAATCTCTCCACATCTTTGCCAGCATTTGTCATTTTCTGTCTGGTTGAACTTTGCTATTAATGCTGGGACAAGATGGTATCTCATTGTTGTTTTGAATTGCATCTCTTTAATGGCTAACGATGGGGAACATTTCTTCATGTGTTTGCTGGCCACCTGAATATTCTCTTTGGTAAAGTGTCTATTCATGTATTCTGCTCACTTTTTAATGGGATTGTTTGTCTTTTTGTTGTTGAAGTGTTAGAGATTTCTATAAATTTTAGAGATAAGTCCCTTGTTGGATATGTTGTTGCCGAATATTTTTTCCCAATCTGTAGGTTCTCTTTTTACTCTTTTGGAGAAGTCTTTGGAAGCACATAAAAAATTAATTTTCAGAAGGTCCCATTCATCTAGTTTATCTTCTGCCATTTGTACATTTTGGGTTATGCTTGACAGTCTGTTTATGCCATAAATTAGGGCCACTAAATCATCTTCTTGCTGAAGATAATTCAAAAACAGTTGCAGCAGTATATTGACAGAGACCTTCCAGAGGTGCAGGCTGGATTCAGAAGAGGACTTGGAACAAAGGCTATCATTGCTGATGTCACGTGGATCTTGGCTCAAAGCAAAGAATACCAGAAAGATGTTTACTTGTGTTTTATTGACTATGCAAAAGCATTTGATTCTTAACAAATTGTGAATAACGTTGAGAAGAATGAGAATTCCAGAACACTTAATTGTACTCATGAGGAGCCTGTACGTAGACCAGGAGGCTGTCATTTGAACAGAACAAGGAGACACTGCATGGTTTAAAATCAAGAAGGGAGTGCATCAGGGCTGTATCCTTTCACCATACTTATTCAATCTATATGCTTAGCAAATAATCTGTGAATCGGGACTATATGAAGAAGAATGTGGCATCAGGATTGAAGGAAGACTCATTAACAACCTGCAATACACTGATGACACAACTTTGCTTACTGAAAGTGAGGATGACTTGAAGCACTTACTGATGAAGATTGAAGACTACAGTCTGCAGTATGGATTACAGCTCAGTATAAAGAAAACAAAAATCCTCACAACTGGACCTATAAGCAGCATCACGATAACTGGAGAAAAGATTGAAGTTGTCAAAAACTTCACATTGCTTGGTTCTACAATCAACGCCAATGGAAGCAGCAGTCAGGACATTAGACAATGTACAGCACAGGGCAAGTTGGCTGCAAAGGACCTCTTTCAAGTGCTGAGGAGCAAAGATGTCTCCTTGAGGATTAAGTTGCCCCTGACACAAGCCATGATATTTTCAATCGCCTCATATGTATGTGAGAGCTGGACAATGAATAAAGAAGACTGAAGAATTGATGCTTTTGAGATGTGGTACTGGTGAAGAATGCTGAAAATTCCATGGACTGCTAAAAGAACTAACAAATCTGTCCTGGAGAAATTGCAGCCAGAATGCTCCTTACAAGCGAGAATGGCCAGACTTCCTCTCACCTACTTTGATCATGTTGTCAGAAGGGACCATTCTCTGGAGAAGGGTGCCATGCTTGGTAAGGTGGAGGGTCCATAAAAGAGGGGAAGGCCCTCAACAAGATGGATTGACACAGTGGGTGCGGCGATGGGCTCAAGTATAGCAGGGATCACGGAGCTGGCGTGAGACCAGGTGGTGTTTTGTTCTGCTGTGCATGGGGTCGCTATGAGTCAGAGATGACTCAATGGCACCTAACAACAACAAATTTGCCCTAGTTTTTCCTTGAAGAACTTTGTAGTTTTAGGTTTCACATTTAAGTCTTTGATCTATCTGGAGTTAGTTTTTTGTGTATGGTGTGAGGTATGGATCTTGTTTCATTTTTATATAAATGTATGCCCAGTTTCACCAGCACCATTTGTATAGAGACCATGTCTTCCCCATGTAAGGGATTTCAGGCTTTGTCAAAACTCAGCTGACCATAATTTTGGGTTCCCAATTCTGTTCCACTGGTCTATGTGTCTGTCATTGTACTGATACCAGGCAGTTTTGACTACTATGGCTATATAGTAGGTTCTGAGATCTGGGAGTGTGAGACCTCCTACTTTGTTCTCCTTCTTCAATAGTGCTTTGCTTATCCAAGATCTCTTTTTTTTTTCCATATAAAATTAGTGATTGGTTTTTCCAGGTTCTTAAACAATGTTGATGGAATCTGGATTGGGATTGCACTGAATGTATAGATTGCTTTGGGTTGAATTGACATTTTCACAATGTTCAATTTTCCTATCCACAGGCAAGGTATGTTCTTCCATTTATGTAGATCTCTTACGGTTTCTTGAAGTAGTCTTTTATAGTTTTCTTCATACAGGTCTTTTGTGTCACTGCTAAGATTTATTCCCAAGTATTTAATTTTTTTTGGTAGCTGTTGTAAATGGTATTGATTTCCTTATTTCCTTCTCAGCAATCTCTTTGCTGGTGTAGAGGAATCCAACTGATTTTTGTATGTTGATTTTGTATCCTGCCACGATGCTAAATCTCTCGATTAGTTCCCACAGGTTTTTTCTTTTTTTTTTTTTTAAACTGAGTCTCTTGAGTTTTCTGTGTATAGGATTATATAATCAGCAAATAGGGATAGTTTGACTTCTTCCTTACCAATTTGGATGCCTTTGATTTCCCTT
This sequence comes from Orycteropus afer afer, assembly GCF_000298275.1. Classification (NCBI taxonomy): domain Eukaryota; kingdom Metazoa; phylum Chordata; class Mammalia; order Tubulidentata; family Orycteropodidae; genus Orycteropus; species Orycteropus afer. Next base: position 12,090,370 of record NW_006921617.1, on the reverse strand, counting down.
TCTTGCTTTATTGCCCTGGCTAGGACTTCTAATACAATGTTGAATAGAAGTAGTGATAGAGGGCCTCCTTGTCTGGTTTCTGTTCGCAAGGGGAACAGTTTCAGGCTCTCTCCGTTGAGAATAATATTGGCTATTGGTTTTGTATATATGCCCTTTATTATGTTGAGGAATTTCCCTTCTATTTCTATTTTGCTGAGAGTTTTGATCAGGAATGGGTATTGGATTTTATCAAATGCCTTTTGTGCATCGATTGATATGATCATTTGGTTCTTTTCCTTTGTTTTATTTATGTGATGGAAGACATTGATTATTTTTATAATGTTGAACCATCCTTGGATACCTGATATGAATATTATCATTAATGCATTATTTTTTGGATATGTTGTTGGAGTCTATTGGCTAGGATTTTGTTGAAGATTTTTGCATGTATATTCATGAGCGATATTGGTCTGTGGTTTTCCTTTTTAGTGATGTCTTTGCCTGGTTTTGGTATCAATGTTATACTTGCTTCATAAAATGAATTTGGGAGGATTCTACACTTTTCTATGTTCTGGAAGAGTTAGAGTAGGATTGGTGTCAGTTCTTCTCTGAACATTTGGTAGAATTCTCCAGTGAAATCATCTGGGCCAGGACTTTTTTTTTTGTTGGTAATTTTTTTACGACCTGTCCAAATTCTTCTTTTGTTATGGGTCTGTTCAAATTTTTTACCTCAGTCTGTGTTCGTTTAGTCTGTGTTTCTAGAAATCTGTCTATTTCTTCCAGATTTCCAAATTTGTTGGAGTACAGTTCCAAGGTGGTATCTCTATGGAAGTAGATTGCCCATCTTCCTTCTGAGGAGTGGCTGGTGGGTTTGAACTGCCAGCCTTCTGGTTAGTAGTCAAATGCCTTAGGCACTATGCCACCGGAGTTCCTTTAACCATCCTGTTGTTGTTGTTGTTATGTGCCATCAAGTCGGCCCTGACTCATAGCAACCCCTCCTTGGGTTTCTGAGGTGGTATTACTACAGAAGGAGATTGCCCAACCTTCCTCCTGAGGAGTGGCTTGTAGATTTGAACCACCAGCCTTCTGGTTAGCAGTCAAGTGCCTTAGGCATTATGCTACCAGAGCTAGTGGTAGTGAAATGGTATCTCATTGTGGTTTTGATTTGCATTTCTCTGATGGATCTTTTCATGTGTTTGGTGGCCTTTTAATGTTTTAATTGGTGAAATGTCTATTCAAGTCCTTGGCCCATTTTATAATTAAATTGTCTTCTTATTATTAAGTTATCAAAGGTTTATATATACAGGTATGTGTCACTTAATGCCCTTTTGGGCAATGTATGATTGCATACATCTATGAACCATAAGATTTTGTTGTTGTTGTCGTTTTTGTTTTTTCCTAGTGGAAGAGCAGCTCTCCTTTCATTTTATTTGCCCAATGATTTTAAAGACCCCAAATCCCTAGAGTGAAGAAGCAGGGGGGGTCCAGGATGCATCTCAATCCCCACAACACTTTCTTCTTTGCCTCCTCCTTCACTTCCTACTGGCTTCATTCACCCATGCAGCAGCTGTTTAGCCTTTCATTCCTGGTGCAGGGCAGCCCCTACCATGGCTCCTCTGCTCCTGCCTTGGGGACTAGCACTAGCACTAGCACTAGCACTAGCAGATCTTGAGCTTTGTCTAGAGGGTTCCCATAATGTTTTAATAAAATAGTCCTTATGGGGATTTAACTACAGATTACATGGGGACTGCCTATATATAATATGGTATTTGCACAATGTCCAAATTGCATGATGTCCTATTTCATAGAATCTATCATGAACATTAAGCAGCACATCATTTGGTTATATTCTTATCAGATAGACGGTTTCCAAAGATATTCTCCCAGTTGGTAGCTTGTCTTTTCACATTTTTGGTAAAATCTTTTGATGAACAAATATTTTTAATTTTGATGGGAGCTCTGGTGGCGTAGTGCCTAAGGAATTTAACTGCTAACCAGAAGGCTGGCAGTTCAAATTCACCAGCCACTCCTCGGAAGGAAGGTTGAGCAATCTACTTCTGTAGTGATACCACCTCAGAAACCCAACAAGGAGTTGCTATGAGTCAGTTCCAACTCGACAGCACAAAACAACAACAACAATGTTGTTAAAAATTAGGCCTTGCATTTTCTTCTAAGAATTTTATGATGTTAGTTTGCACATTTAGGTCTTTGTGCTTTTTCAATTTGTTTTTGTGTATTGTGTGAGGCATGAATCCTGCTTCATTTTTCTGAATGTGGAAATGTGGTTTTCCTGACACCATTTATTGATGAGATTCTTCTTTCTCCATTGAATGGGCTTAGCACTGTTGTCAAAAATCAATTGACCACAGATATGTGGGTTTACTTCTGGGCTTTCAATTCTGTTCCATTGATCAATATTTCTATTGTTACACCAGTACAAGATTGTTTTGATTACTATAGCTGTATTTCTGTTTTAAAATAAAAAAAGTGTTAGTACGCTTACTTTGTTTTCTTTTTCAGCATTGCTTTAGCTATTCAGGGACTCTTGCCATTCCATATAAAGTTGAGGATAGCTTTTTCCATCTTTCTTAAGAACATTACTAGAATTTTGATTGATATTGCACTGCATCTATAGATTGCTTTAGGTAGTATTGACAACAACACTAAGTCTTCTAATTCATGAACGTGGAACATCTTTCCATTTATTTAAGTCTTTAATTTCTTGCAGCAATGTTTTATAATTTTCTTGTCTTTAAATATATATATACATATATATATATATATATGTATATATATATATATATTCATTGTTTAAGTCCTTCATGTATTTGGTTAAATTTATTCCTAGGTATTTTATTCTCTTAGATGCTATTATAGGTGGAATTGTTTTTCTCATTTCTCCTTTCTCCTTTCTCATTGCTGCATATAGAAACCCAACTGATTTTGTTGTTAACCTTGTACCCTGCAACTTTGCTAAATTCTCTATTAGCTCTAGATTTCTTGTGGACTCTTTTGGGATTTTCTATATATAGGATCATATCAACCAAAAATAGAGATAATTTTACTTCTTATTCAATCTAGACACCTATTATTTCTTTTCTTGTTTTATTGCTCTGGCTAGGAGTTCTAATACAATATTGAATAGAAGTGGTGAGAGTAGGTACCCCTGTGTTATTCTCTATTTCAAAGGGAAAATCCTCAGCCTTTCTCCATTAAATATAATGCTGGCTGTTGGCTTTTCATACATGTCCTGAGTCACACTGAGGAATTCCCCTTGTATTACAATCTTCTTTAGGGTTTTCATCAAAAAAGGATTTGGATTTTATCAAATGCTTTTCCTGTATCCATGGAGACGATCATGTGGTTCTTTTCCTGTGATGTGATGTTGATTGATTTTTCAATGTTGAACCATTCCTGCATTCCTGGAATAAATCCCACCTGGTCATGGTGTATGACTCTTTTAGTATGCAGTTGGATTCTGTTTGCTAGTATTTTATTAAGTATTTTTGCATTTATACTCATAAGGAATATTGGCCTGTAGTTTTCTTTCTTTCTTCCTTACTTCCTCCATCCCTGCCACCCTCTTTCTCTCTCTCTCTTTTGTTTGTGGTGATCTTGCTTGGGTTTGTTATCAGGATTATATTTGCTTTGTAGAATTATGAATTAGGGAGTATTCCTTCCTTCTCTATATTTCGAAAGAGTGGGTGACTTTTTTTTTAACATCTAAAATGTTTAAACATATTGTCATTGTTGTTAGCTGCTGTTGAGTTGGCCCCCAACTCAAGGTGACCCTACATACAGTAGAACGAAATGCTGCCTTCTCCAGTGCCATTCCCGTGATTAGTTGTGGATCAGACCTTTGTGAGCTATAGTTTTCATTGTCTAATTTCTGAAAGTAGATCTCCAGTCATTTCTCCCTAGAGTCTCTTAGTCTGTTTAGAATTATAGCAACACACAAACATCCACTGACAGACATATCGTGGCTGCACTGAGGTGCACTTGTCAGGATCAAACCTGGTCTTCCACATAAAATATAAGAATTCTACCCCTGAACTACTACCTCTTAAAATACCTAGATATATTGAAATGAGAGACATGAATGTCTGTGGAATTTCAAGTATTTTTTTAGGCATAAATATTAAGCCCAATTGACTAGAGGATTCATTTAATTTCTTGGAAGCCATCTTTGCACTAGAGCAAACCCTTAGTGATCACTTTTTTAATCTTGATTTTTTTTAAAAAAAGCTCTGATGGTGTAGTGCCTAAGGCATTTTATGGCTAACCAGAAGATTGGCAGTTCAAATCCACCAACTTCTCTGTGGAAGGAAGATGGGGCAATCTGCTTCCATAAAGATTTACTGCTTCAGAAACCTAATGGGAGTTACCATGAGTCAGAATCACCTTGATGGTAGTGAGTGTTTATTATTATTATTAAAATTATAAGATATCAGTGTGTGTGTGTGTTTAATCATTACTGTGGACTCTAGCTCAATTGTAATAAATGTACCACAGGAGTGCAAAATACTAAGATAATAGACAATGTTCATGAGGAAGGAATTAAGTGGGAACCCTCTGTGCTTTCTGCACTATCTTTCTGTAAACATACACCTGGTTTAAAAAATAATGTCTGTTTTAAAAAGTAGTTCCAATTCTTTAATTGCATATAAATACCTTATGTAAAAGATGATCTAATAAAACACATTCAAAATATGGCCAAAAGCCTATGCAAATAAGATGTAGAATGAGTGGTAAAAAAGGAAAATATTTTTGCCCAGGCAATTTAGATTTTAGAGAGATATCTTTATGGCATAGAGTCTTCAATGTTGCAACTCAAGGCTTGACTTTTTTCTTTAGTTCTTTCAGCTTAATGAAATACTGAGCGTGTTCTTCCCTTTTGTTGTTCTATTCCCTAAACTTTGAGTATTTCGTTATAATACGTTACTTTGTCTTCTTGAGCCACCCTTTGAAATGTTCTGTTCAGCTCTTTTACTTCATCATTTCTTCCATTTTCTTTAGCTACTCTATATTCAAGAACAAGTTTCAGAATCTCTTTTGACATCATTTTGGTCTTTTCTGTCTTTTTAATGACCTTCTGCTTTCTTCATATATGATATTGCTGATGTCATTCCACAACTCATCTGATCTTAGGTTAATGTTCAATGTGTCAAATTTATTCTTGAGTTTGTCTCTAAATTCAGATGGGACATACTCAATGATGTATTTTTGCTCCCCTGGACTTGTTTTAATTTTCTTCAGGTTCAACTTGAACTTGCATATGAACAATTGATGGCCACAGATGGCCTATGGCCTTAGTCTGACTGATGATACTGAGTTTCTTCATTGTCTCTTTCCACAGAAGTACTTGATTTGATCCTTGTGTATTCCGTCTGGTGAGGTCCATGTGTATAGTTGCTATTACTGTGGAAATAATGGTATTTTTAATTAATAAATCATTGGTCTTGCAAAATTCTATCATCCTGTCTTTGGCATCTTTTCTATCACCAAGGCCATATTTTCCAACTACTTATCCTTCCTTTGGAGCGCTGGTGGGGCAATTATTAAAGCATTGAGCTGCTAACCAAAAGATTGGTGGTTCAAACCCACTAGTGGCTCTGAGGGAGAAAGATGAGGCAGTCTGCTTCCATAAAGTTTACAGCCTTGAAAACCCCAAGTTACAGCTCTACTGTGTCTTATAGGGTCACTCTGAGTTGTAATCAACTTGATGGCAGTGGGTATTTTGGTTTTTTTGGATCCTTCTTCTGTTTTCAACTTTTGCATTCCAATCACCAGTGATTATCAATGCATCTTGATTGCATATTTGATCAATTTTGCCAAGAAGTTGACAAAAACCTTCAATTTCTTTATCTTTGGCATTAGTATTTGGTGTGTAGATTTTAATAATAGTTGTATTAACTGGTTTTCCTTGTAGGAGTATGGATATTAAGTTATCACTGACAGCATTTTACTGCAGCATGGATCTTGAGATGTTCTTTTTGATGATGAATGTGATGCCATTCCTCTTCAATTTGTCGTTCTCAGAATAGTAGACCATATGATTTTCCTATTCAAAATGGCCAATATTAGTCCATTTCAACTCACTAATGCCTAGGATAATGAAATTTATGGTTCCGTTTCATTTTTTATGACTTCCAATTTTCCCATATTCATACTTTGTGCATTTCCCCTTCCTATTATTAATGGATGTTTGCAGCTGTTTCTTCTCATTTGACCATCACTTGTCTGTCAATTTTGTTGTACTGTGGTGGCTTGCATGTTGCTATTATGCTGGGAGCTATGCTACTAGTATTTCAAATACCAATACGGTCACCCATGGTGGAGAGGTTTCAGCAGAGCACCCAGATTAAGACAGACTAGGAAGAAGGACCTGATGATCTACTTCTAAAAAATTGGCCAGTGACAACCTTATGACTAGCAGCAGGACATTGTCTGATACTGTGCTGGAAGATGAGCGCTCAAATTGAAAGGCTCTCAAAATGTAACTGGGAAAGAGCTGTCTCCTCAAAGTAGAGTTGACCTTAATGACTTGGATGGAGTAAAGCTTTTGGGACTTTGATTTGTTTATGTAGCATGACTGAAAAATGACACATATTTAGTCATGTAAAAAAAAAATATATATATATATATATATAAAATAGTAGGGATTTGGCATATTTTTTTCTATAAACAGATATGGTTGACTCCTGTTATATTTTTTAAGTCATATCTGGTATTGACATTATAAATCAAATTTCTCCTCATGTATATACAAATAATTGTTTGTATCTGCCCTGGAGGTTTAAAGGTTCTTAGGCTAGTATTATATATGTACAATCACATGCTTCATATTTGGGAATTTTCCCCAACTATCTGAAATAATGGTTGTACTGTGTAAGGCATTTTCTATACTTTTTATTTACTGTGGCCATGCTTATTTTATCTAGTTATCTGGCTTCCTTGATTCATGTAAGTGAATGAAAGTAAACTGTTAATATATCTAAACAATAAAAAGATAGCAGGCGTGATAGTAGAACTAGGAGTTGGGAGGCCAGATTCCTCAAGTTTCCTGCCAGGCATGCTCACCTGAGGCAGACGCTGACTTGTGATGACTTGCATTGCCCCTGGCTCTTAGGTCCATAGGGCTTTGTGGGTCCCTGCAGGCTGAGAGCAGAGAACCTCTTGGATAAGAGAATCGCTGAGTGAGCATGTGGCTTCCTGCGATGTGGTGGCTTGTTCTTGCTACAGAAATAAGTGGTGCCTGGCTTCCCTGGAGTCTAAGAAGATCCCAGAGTTAGCAGGAATTCTGTCATTAAGTTTAGGAGAAAAAATTAGCACTTGGAGTGCCAAAGAAAATAGGAGTGAAATCCTGAGGTGTCTCTGTCTTCATCTGAGTTCCTACTCAGGAAGGGAAAATCTTGTTGCTCCAACTAATTGGGTCTCTGTAAAAGACCTACAATCTGTACACAAGGAGCAATGCCACAATAACCTAAGGAGTCAGTGGACAGGAAGAAAGTATCCATCTCCCCCTTACCCCCCCCCTTTGGCTTGGTTGTGTTTTCCTGAGATATCTTTCCTCTCCTCTGCCCTGATGTTCATTTTAACTAGAATCCACCTGTATGAACATATTTATGGAAAGGAGGGAGGTGAGCACCTAGTATCCCACCAAGAACAGCTGCTTCTCTAACATACTGTCCCAGGATTGGTAAGCTTCCAAATAGTACCTGCTTGAATATAGTCAAAGCATATGGATTTCCTTAGTGATCTTTCATTAAGTACAGTGAAACCTGTGAGAGCTGGAACTTGAAGGACTAACTTGTTTTCCAAGTCTCACAAGTTTCCATCTTTTGACAGAGAGCAGTCTTACCACTTTTCTATTGCTCTTTTTTGTGAAAAATATTTGAGTTTTCATTCTCTGACAGATTTCTACCTTACACTACACAGGTTCTGGCTTTCACAGGTTTTACTGTATCTTTAAAAGTCATATAAATAAACAAAAATATTCCTATTAGGTAGGTGTAGACCAGTAGTTCTCAATTTTGGCTGCCTGTTAGAATCTTCTGGAGAGCTCTAAATCTTAAAGGACAGGGTCTGGACATCAATTTTTTTTTTTTTTTTTTTTTTAAATTTACAGTTCTTTGGTGAATTGGAAACAGAAGAAAAGACCATTTATTTCTGAAGCCAGTCTCCAATGCCTTGCTTGCCTTTGTTAATGTTGTTTCCCCAATCTACCAACTACTGAGTAAGGAAGATGAAGGCAGGACTTGGCATCCCACATGCCTGATAACATGTAAGCCAGTCTGAGATGCTATAAAGACTCAGGAGTAACACTGAATACCTGGCACTAGCACTTCTAACCCATCCCTTCTCCCAACTGACACACCTCCTCCTTGTCACTTCAATGGTAGGGAAGGTCAAGAGCAGGAAAATAGTTCCTTTCTCTTACACAATGCATCTTTGTAGCTGAAGTGGGATTGCCTAAATGCCATTTTGTAGTTGGAAACAAAGAAAAAAAAATCCAAAAGGAGGGGTAGACGTCTCCAAGTGATGAAGATTACAACATCCTCGTGGAGAAGGAATCTCCAGGGATCAGTGAGTGAACAATTAAAATTGGGAGAGCTGAGGACTTACTTGTTCACCTTGATGACTGATTTTTAAATGTATTTGGCTTGTGTTCCTGTGGAGTAGCACATCAGAAAAAGGAAGGGAAGGAAAATCAGGTTTTGAGACAAAAGAGGCTCAAGCAATTACTTTTTTGCTGTTGTTGATGTTGCAGGGTTGTTTCTTTTACGGTTGTTCCATACAAGATGGGAGTTGAGACATTTATGCCTCTGGTTTTCTGAGAAACCTAATTTGAAAGGTGCATTAGCTGTTTGGGAAAGCAGAGCCCAGATAGAATATGGGAAACCATCTTTCAAGTGGGCTTGGGACTGTAGTGTACTTTTCTACTTCAAAACATATCTGTTGTCATCCTTCTGAGTAACTACAGTTTGACAAATGGTGGTAATGTTGTAACAGAAAATCTGAGAGGCATACTCCTTGGCTTAATTGCAACTAGCGTTCATATTGCTTTGAAAGTGTAGGACATTTAAGAAAATCTTGGTTTAAGTCATAAAGTGGACAGTTTCACACGCTGTCCTCTAGGATATTGTAGGGGGAAATACACACACACACACACACACATACACAACTAAACTAAAGCAAACAAACAAACAAACAGAAAAACCACCTCAGAGTGGCTTTAGTAAGGAATATGAAAGGGTTGCAAAATCTCCCTGGTCATATGACTTTCCGAAGTATGTGCTGGTGCTTTGTGAATATTTAGGTAGGAAGGAAGGGTTTGGTCAGGCTGGATGGGGGAATTCAGGAAAGAGGGGTGGGGCTGCTCTTTCCCCTGGGACCATGAGAGGGGGTGTGGCTAGCACCTCTGAGGCTGACTGGTGTATTGAGGGGAGGAGCAGAGACAATATCCAGGTACAGGTGCAAGGTTTGTATTCCTGAAACCCCTGTTCAGCACTCCTAGGTGGGGTGTTTGTCCCGCTGACTTTCAGGTGATATTGGTAGATGTGCTAAGAGATGTACAAGACCCAGGCCCCATCAAACTGCCCAGGCTACCTGGATCTTTCTTACTTTCCAAGTTCAAAAATGAATACTTTGAAAGATGAGTTTACACATTTGGGGGACAAAATTGAACTTTGCTTTAATCTTTTAAACAGGGAACATTTAGGTAACGTACAGCTGTGATCACAGAGGCATAGGGAAGGTAGCTTTAAAATCCACACTTCATCCAAAGTTTTCTCTTGCTCTTAGCTTCACAGCTGGAAGCTCTGTAGATTTAGATGTTGGGAAATATTAAATAAAAAAGTCTGAGCCTCTCTGAGTGTGAAGAGGGGGAGTAGAAGAAAACGGAAATACTTTATTTCTTTGTAGTCAGTAGCATAGTTTATAAAACCCCTTCATGTTATACTTTTTTTTTTTTTAATTCAATAGACTTTAATTTTTAGAGCACTTTTAGGTTTAAAGAAAAATTGTGGAGAAAGTACAGAGAGTTCCTATTTACCCCTTCCCTCCTACATATTACTTGCTGCTCCTATTCGCATCTTGCATCATGTCATATTATTTATTAAAAAAACAAACAAACATTTTTTACAGGTCAAGGATATGTTCTCAGGATTATAGTAATTTAGGAAAACAGTTAAAACTACTCTGTTCAAAAGAAAAAAATCTTTAGGAATGGCAAAGGAAGGAAGCTGTGATTTGTATCAAAGCATAAACAGAGGAGATTAGCATTATTAATATCATTTCTAATGGAACACACATCCAAATAGTTTCCATTCCCACTGGTTTCCTCCTCAATAGCAGATCTTTTGATTCATTTCAGGAAAGAAAACTGAAAGTAGACTTTACATCAAAATTCTTTTAAACTCATGGCCCCAGTGTTTAATCAAAATCTCTCATACTGGTGAAGGTAAAGTCAGAGATTCATCTCTTGTCTTCACAGGTAGCTTCAGGTTTGATTAGGAGAACTCCCACCCACCAGCTCATCCTACTCTTTGCTACTTAATTTAAGTCCTTCTGGTTCCAGGAAGGAAATGGTAGCTCACAGGCTTGCTGGAGCTCCTGACAGTCATGTTGGGTGAGTGACGATGCCGTGTGAGGGAAAGTGAGGAAGCTCAGGAATATACAATCTATCTGAGGAATCACTTTGCCTTGTCTAGTTCATGGTATTATCTCCTGAAGACTTTCAACTGGAATTTTAGGAATTATCTATTTTAATTTTCATGTTTTAATAATAGGAATAGAAATGCTTTCATTCCAAATGATAAAATCATTGTTTCCAATTTATCATCATTAATATTAATAATTTAATCATTCAAGTAGAATATAATTACTTTAAGTGTAAATGTTGTCATTTTATAATGAGAGAGGAAAATATTAGAAAGGAAAAAGAAAAGAAAAATGTCATATATATTTCCAACAATGAAAACATCAAAAATAATATCTTGAGGTTATTTATGCTGTCTTTTCCATATAGTGATTAAAAAAAAAAATCTAGCATAGACATAATATTGCTCTCACTACCGTTGCGTTAACTGCTACTCATAGCAACACCTCCTTGGGTTTCTGAGGCAGTATCTCTTCAGAAGTAGATTGCTCAGTCTTCCTTCCAAGGAGCAGCTGGTGGGTTTGAACCACTAGCCTTCTGGTTAGCAGTCAAATGCCTTAGGCACTGCACCACCAGAGTGACATAATATAGAGAATGACAAATCAAAACACAGGCATTCTTGGGAAAATATATTTGCAATAACAGTATCTGACAAGGGACTCATATCCAGAATATTAAAAATCTCCTACAACTAAAGAAGAAAAAAAGACAAACCAAAAGAAAAATGGGGTGAAGATTTGAATGAGGACATCACTGAAAAAATATTCAAATAGCCCATAAACATATGAAAATTTCTTCAATCTCATTAGTTATCAGGGTAATAATGCAAACTAAAACCACAATAAGAGACCACTACAGACCTACTGGGAGCTCTGGTAGCATAGTGCCTAAGGCACTTGACTGCTAACCAGAAGGATGGTGGTTCCAACCCACCAGCCACTCCTCAGAAGGAAGGTTAGGCAATTTATTTCTGTAGTGATACTGCCTCAGAAACCCAAGGAGGGGTCGCTATGAGTCGGGTCTGACTCGACAGTACATAACAACAACAACAACAGACCTAACAGAATAGTAAAAATTAAAGTGACTGACAAGTGATGGTATGGATGTGGGACAACTGGAACTCATATGTACTTCTCTTGAGAGTGAAAATTGGCACAACTCTTTGGAAAACTTTTAGTCATTTTTCCTGAAAATGAGCACACATACACCCTATAACCAACACTTTCTCTCCTAGGTATATACCCAACAGAAATGCATACATATATGCAAAAAACTAGAAAAAAAATGTCAATCAACAATAGAATAGACAAATATGGCCTATCCATACAGTGGAATATTATACAGCAATAAAAAAGAACTGCTGTTAAATGCAATATAATAAGGATGAATCTAAGAAACATAAAATTTAGCAAAAAACAATAGACACAAAGGATTACATACTGTCATTTTCCATTCACATGTTCCAAAATTAGGCAAGAGTTATTTTGAGTGATGGAAGTTAGAAAAATGGTTACTTTTGTGGTAATAGTGATGAGGCACATAAAGGGACTTTTGGAGGAATTATCAATGTTTGATTTCTTGTTCTGGGTGATGCATACAAGACTGTGTTCACTTTGTGAAATTTTATTGTGTGACACACCCACTATTTTGTACTCTTCTGTAGGTATAAATGTCAATAAAAGTCTACTTTTAAGAATGTCACTTAAGAAAGATGCTTGTAAAGGGCTTAAATTTTTTTTTTCATGAATGAGTGGGAAAAAAGCAACATTGCTAAATAACTATATTCTTTTACATAATAAGTGATTTTAAACATGTGAAACAAAATTAAGTATTCTAAGTAAAAACATGTAGCTGTAAACTTGTAAAAAGTTGCATCTACCTTATTTCATTTATTATGAAAAGCATATCTCAAGTTGCTAAAAATTCTTCATAACATCATTTCTGATGTTTAATGTAGGATCATAATTTTTTAACACTTCTGGGTCATTAAAATATGGAAATATTATAAGAATGCTATCTTGGTGCATTTTTTTTTCATTTGCATGCATTTTTTTTTTTTATTTGATTTGGGTGAAAGTTTACAGAGCAAATTGGTTTTCCACTCAACAATTCACCCACATTTTATTTTGTGATATTCATTGCAATCCCCACAATGTTAACAGCACTCTTCCCGCTTCCTTCCAGTTTACTGTTTCCCTTTGTCTTTCTTTCCTATCTCTTCCTGCCTTCTTTGCTTTGTTGTTGTTGTTGTTAGGTGCTGTCGAGTCAACTCCGACTTGTAATGACCCTATGAACAACAGAACAAAACACTGCCCTGCCCAGTCCTGCCTGTACCATCCTCACAATCCTTGCTATACTTGAACCCATTGTTGCAGTCACTGTGTCAATCCACCCTGTTGAGGGTCTTACCCTTTATCTCTGATCCTTTACTTTACCAAGCATGATATCCTTCTCCAAGGAATAATCCCTTCTGACCACATGACCAAAGTGGGTGAGATGAAGTTTGGCCATTCTTGCTTCCAAGGAGCGTTCTGGCTTCACTTCTTCCAGGGTAGATTTGTTCATTCTTTTGGCAGTCCATGGTATTTACAGTGGTCTTCTCCAACACCATAATTCAAAGGCATCAGTTATTCTTCGGTCTTCTTTATTCATTGTCCAGCTTTCACATGCATATGAGGTGATGGAAAATATCATCCCTGGACAAATGCTGCCCTTTTGATCTTATATGGTTGATTGCTCTAATGATTGAGTCCCTCCTTGGTATTATTACCTTATAGCCCTGTCTATTATTTGGCTGAAAGTTGACTCACGGGGGTGAGTTCAGTTCCAGGCTTGAAAGATGTCTAAGGACCATACTTTGAGGGGGTTCCATCAGTCGCTAGCAGACCAATAACCAAAAAAAAAACAAAACAAACTCTCTGCCCTTTAGTCGATTCTGACTCATAGTGACTCTATAGGATAGTGTAGAACAGCCCCATAGGGTTTCCAAGGCTGTAAATCTTTATGGAAGCAGACTGCCTCATCTTTCTCCTGTAGAGGGGCTTGTGGGTTTAGACCACTGACTTTTTGTTTAGCAGCTGAATGCCTTAACCACTGCACCACCAGCACTTAGACCAGTAAGCCTGGTATTTTTTATTTTTATGATTTTGACTTTGTTCTACATTTTTCTCCCACTCTATCCAGGATATTTTATTGTGATCTCTTTCACCATGGTCAGCAGTGGTAGCTAAGCACCATCTAGTTCTTCAGGTTCATAGAGGTTGAGGTTCATGTCATCCATTAGTACTTTGGACTAACTGTTTCCTTGTATCTTTGATTTTCTTCACTCTTCTCTGCTCTGAATGGGGAGAGACCTAGTTGCACATTGGATGGCTGCTCACAAGCTTTTAAGACCCCACCACTGCTCCCCAAAGTAGGATGTAGAACATTGTCTTTGTGGATATTTTATGCCACTTGACTTGGTGTCCCCTTAAGCCCCCATGCCAAGTGACTTATTCCCTCAAGGTGTTTGGTAATGGCTAAGAAGTTTTCAAACCTTTGCCCCCTGCTTGCTCTACTATATTCATGGATACACATGCAGCACATGTAAATACAAATCAAAAACCAAACTCACTGCTGTCGAGTCGGATCTGACTCATAAAGACTTTGAGTTTCCGAGGTGGTATCACTATGGAAGTAGATTGCCCAATCTACTACACACATACAAATACATGTGTAGGAATATCCTGTCAAACCTACATGTATCTGTGGGTTTAGTCACATTTGCTCTCCTACCCCTGTTCAGTTATCGATATAGCCCTTCACAGATTATTGTTATTACTGTTATTGTAGGATTGAGTATGTAATAGTATTTACCTTTATTACCTTTCACTCTTTTGCTCCTTCCTGTGTCTTCCTCTGCTTTGATCATTTTATGCTCATCTCCTCTTATTGTAAATTGCTTTTCCCTACACCCAAGTTAATATGCGTCTATCCTCTAGTTATTGATTTACTCTCCCTCCCCCTCCAACCCCTGGTAACATTCAAGAATAATTCTATCTGTGTCTAAACCTTTTCTTGACATTGTACAATAGTGGTTTCATACAATATTTGCCCTTTTGTGATTGACAAATTTCACTCAGCATAATGTCCTCTAGGTTCATCCAAGTTATGAGATGTTTCATAGATTCATCATTCTTTAACATTGTGTAGGTTAACACATTGTTTATAGGCAGATAGTTTGTTTATCCACCCACCTGTCGATGGGTACTTAGGTTTCCATCTTTTTGCTATTGTGAATAATGCTGCAATAAATATGGGTGTGCATGTATCTGTTTATGTCACCCCTCTTATTTCTGTAGGATATATACCTAATGGTGGGATTTCTGGATCATACGGTATTTCTATTTTCAACTTTTAAAGGACACATCATACTCTTTTCCACAGTGGTTATACTATTTTACAGTCCCACCAACCGTGTATGAGGGTTCCAGTCTCTCCACACCCTTGCCAGTATTTGTTGCTTTCTGTTTTTTGAACCTTTGCTATTAATGCTGGGGTGAGATGCTATCTCATTGTTGTTTTGGTTTGCATCTCTTTGATGACTAAGGGAGCTCTGGTGGTGAGTGCCTAAGGCACTTGACTGGTAACCAAAAGGCTGGCAGTTTGAACCCACCAGTCACTCCTCAGAAGGAAGCTTGGACAATCTACTTCCGTAGTGATACTGCCTCAGGAACCCAAGGAGGGTCGCTATGAGTTTGATCTGACTCGATGGCAGTGAGTTAGTTAGTTTTTTAGTTAAATGGCTAAGAAGCTCTGGTGGTGTAGTGAGTAAAGCATTTGGCTGCTAACTAGAAAGTCAGTGGTTCAAAGCCATCAGCTGCTCCATGGGAAGAAGATGAGGCAACCTACTTCTGTAAGGATTTACAGCTTTGGAAACCCAGTGGGGGTCAGAATCGACCTGATGACAATGGATTTGGTTTGGGTTTTGGAATGGCTATTGATAGTGAGCATTTCTTCATGTGTTTGTTAGCTGCCTGAATGTCTTCTTTGGTAAAATGTCTGTTTATGCTAATTTCAAAATTAGATTGCTTATCATTTTGTTGTTGAGGTGCCAAGTTTTCTAAAATTTTAGTGATTAGTACTTTGTCTGATATGTCATCACAAAAAATTTTTTTCTCCAGTCTTTAGGTTCTCTTTCTACTCTTTTAAGTCTTTTGAGGCACATAAATCTGTAAGTTTTAGGAGGCCTCTGTCGTCTAGTTTGTCTTCTGCTGTTTGTGTGTCTGTAGTTATGTTTGATAGTATATTTATGCTATGTATTGGGGCTTCTAAGTTTACTCCTTTTTGTTCTTTGATGATCTTTATAATTTGAGATTTCTCATCTAGGTCTTTGACCC
>NW_006921617.1:12072342-12074028 GCF_000298275.1 Orycteropus afer afer | reverse complement strand
CTTGTTTTCAGATGTAGAATTACTGTGGAAGTGAGTATAGATTTTTAAGCTTCTTAATATACATGACCAAATTATTCTGCTAAAGGGCTCCTAAACCAAGGCACACAATTTATGTAGTTGGTGCTGAAGGAGGTCAGAAGAAACTCATAATAGTGACAGCAGGACCAGCCTTGGAAGGCTTCATGGATGAGGGACAATGAACTATGATGTGTTCAATTCAGCAAATACTGGAGTACATAAAATATGTGAAAATGAATGTGGAAGATACATCCCAAACTGGTTAGTTCTGGGAAGGAGGCTAAAATTGGGAGTGGGGACATTAGAAAGGACAATTGCTTAATGCTACTGTGGTGTAGTGTACTGTTGCTGTTGCTGATATGTGCTGTGGAGTCAGACCTGACTCTTAGTGACCCTCCTTGGGTTTCTGCTGTAGTCTTATTACGGAAGTAGATTGCCCAATCTTCCTTCCGAGGAGTGCCTGGTGGGTTTGAACTGCCAGCCTCCTGGCTAGCAGTCAAGTGCCTTAGGCACGATACTACCAGAGCTCCCTAGGTGTACAGGCAGATATTTAACAGATGGGTCCCACCTACCTCCCCCAAAAGTTAGCACATTAGCATTTGTAAATTTCCACCATGTAAATACTCCCATCATGGCTGATTTCAAGCAACTAGTCAACTAGTCTATAAATTCTGGAACATTTAACAATTTAGGTACTTATTATATGCCAGGAACAAAGTCAAGAGCTGGGGAAGATAGAGAAAAGATCATGATGTAGCCCTTGTCTACCAGGCAACAGAAATATAACAAGGGAGCTACAAGAACTATGCTAAGTAAGGAGAGGAAAGAGAGGTTAACTCTGACAAAGTGTGAAGGACAGGGAGAATCAGTGAAGACTTCTCTGAATGAGCTTTGAAAGATGGGATAATAGCTATGTAACAAGAGAATAGTTAGGAACCAACACATGGAAGTATATAATGCCTTCAGGGAATTGCAAGTTGTTTGCTTTGCCCTAGATTATTAGTACAAAATGTATTGTTGGCACAAAAAAGTCCAGAAGAGAGGGTTGGGGCCATATTGTCAAAGGTGTTGCATTTTGCTATGTAGTCATGAGAGCTATGGAAAATTTGTGAGAAACATCAGGCAATAACCCTGGTGGCAGTGTGAAAACTAAACTGGAAACCTGTAAAGAGACCACTGCAAGTTTCAAGCATGATATAATGAGAAGTTCAATTGAAGCAATACAGTAGAGATTTAAAAAAAAAAAAAAAAAAAAAGGAACAGATCCAAGAGGCATTTAGGGAGGAAGAATTGACAAGGAGTTGCTGATAGATTGGCTGAGGTGAGCAGAAAGGATGCTTGCTTAAAAATAATGCCTGGAACACTGAAAAATGGTCTTCTGACATCTATGGAAATGAATTACTTCATCAGAAAACAAAGGAAGATTCTCATTTGAATTCCAGGGACCTAAGAACACACTCTGCTTGCCAGGGTTGGCAAGGACATATGAGAGGCTGACAACAGGAAAGAAGACAGGTAGTGAGTGTATAAGTGATGTCAACTAGTGAATAGAGGAGCACAGCACAGTACCCTGCCTGTATAGATAACATACAAACAAAACAAAGAAAACGAAAATTGTGGGCAAGTCACTCCAAAATATAACCACCAATTAAATATAAACACAAAAAC
>NW_006921617.1:12067120-12072054 GCF_000298275.1 Orycteropus afer afer | reverse complement strand
AGATAACACATTGAAAGGGTAAAGAAGTAGAATTGATGCAATGGAAGACAGAATTAATGAGATTGAAGACAAATACCTGAATACTTCTTTGGAAAGGGATTAATCAGAAAAAAGATCAAAACAAAATGAAGAAAGCCTAAGGTTCATGTGGGATACCATCAAACGGAATAACCTACATGTCATTGGAATTCCAGAACAGGAAGAGAAAAATGAAACCACTGAGAAAATTGTCTAAGATTTGTTGGAGGAGAACTTCCCTGATGTGATGAAAGATGAGAATATATCCATTCAGAACGTCCAACAAACCCCAACCAGGATAGATCCCAAAAGAAAAACACCAAGACATATCATCATCAAACTCACCAAAACCAAAGACAAAGAATCATGAGAGCAGCACAAGAAAAATAAAAAGTTACCTACAAGGGGCAACCAATAAGACTAAGCTCAGATTTCTTGACAGAAACCATGCAGGCGAGAAGACAGTGGGATGGTATATATAAAACACTGAAAGAAAAAAATTTCTGACCAAGAATTATGTACCCAGCAAAATTGTCCCCCAAATATGATGGTGAAATTAGGACATTTCCAGATAAGCAGAAATTAAGGAATTGTTCAAACCAGACCAACCTTACAAGAGATGCTAACGGGAGCCCTTTGGACAGAGAAGCAACAACAGCCAACAACAGCTGACCATTAACACACATGATGATTTCACCCAGAAACCAACCCAGCTATGGAAGTATCCAAAGTAAATAAGCCTACAAGATTGTAAATAGGGAACTAGAAACACCAACTGACAAATGAGGACAACTACAAACCAAAAAGAGGGAAAAAAATCTGTGTCATTACAGAACTTCTAGATGGCAGGAAAGTCAAGACAACTACAAGATAGAATGAACTGTTCTACACTTGGGAAGAAAACTATAAATCACAGGGTAACCTCAAAGAAAAATAAACCTTTACATCAAAATGAAAAAGAGGACCAGCATAAATATTCAGCAAATACTGAAACAATAGCAATGAAGGAAATGATAACATGATTCATAAACAAAACGAGCTCAGCAAAGAAAATTATATGGAAGAAAGAAATTGACATAATGAAAAAGCACATGACAAAAATGACAGCAACAAATTCATATTTGCTGATAATTACATATCTGGCAAGGGACTTATCTCTAAGATTAATGGAAAACTTCAATGCCTCAACACCAAAGGAATTAACAATCCAATTGAAAAATGGTCTGAAGACATGAATAGACACTTCACCAAGGAGGAGATTCAGGTGATCAGCTAATACATGAAGAGATGCTCACAATCATTGGAGAGATGTAAATCAAAGCAACAATGAGATATACCATCTCACCCCAGCAATGATAACAAGGTTCAGTGAGACAGAAAATAACAAATGCTGATGGGGATGTGGAGAGATTGGGACCCTCATACACTGCTTGTATGACTGTGAAGTGACACAATCACCGAGGAAAGAAATATGGTGATTCCTTAGGAAGTTGGAATTGGAGATACCATTTGACCCAGCAATCCCATTACTAGGTATATATCCTAGAGAGGTGAGAGCCAGCATAGGAACAGCTATATGCATGCTCATGTTCATCACAGCACTATTTACAATAGCAAAAAGATGGAAACAACCTATGTGCCCGTCAGCAGAAAAGTGGATGACCAAACTATGGTATATACGCATAATGGAATGCTATGCAGCACTAAAGAATAATGTAGAGTCTGCAAGACACCGCATAATATGGATGAACTTGGAGGACATTATGCTGAGTGAAATAAGTCAATCACAGAAGGACAAATACAGTATTAGTTCATTGTTGTGAGGGTCAAGGAAAGGTTTATATTTGGAGGGAAACTTTCTTTGTTGGTTGCCAGGGGTAGGAGGGGAGGGGAGGGAACACTGCAAAAAAAAAAAAAAAAAAAGCATTGACCCATGTCACTTTAGTTTTGTGTATTTCACTATACATAAATTATATTTCAGAAAAGAAAGGAAGCATTTTTAAGTTTAGGACTTGGTTATTTTTGCTTCATACTAAGGACACCTGTACATTTGAAAGAGAGACTGTCTGAACCAGGAATGGTGGGCCATGATCCACTGAATATGGAGATACTGAACATGAATATAAATAAATACAGAATATGAATATTCTGATTCTGGGAGCTATGTTACTAAAATGATGAACGTTTGGTTTGGGATATAGAACATTCCACAAGATTAGGAAGTAATAATTTACCCAGGAGTTGCCTAGATGAAAAATAATTTATCTAGGGAGAATAAGCAAGGGAAGGAGAGAAAACATGCAGATAAACCTGTGAATCCAGTTACTATTAAGAATAATGGGCATGATGTAGCAAGAGGAATCAGCAAGTGGAGGAGCCGGTGATTCACATGAGAAAACAGTTGGGAAGGAAGCCAGAAACAATACTTAGGGCCTTGATGTCTATGTATAAACACACAGTGCATAGGTAACAAGCAAAGTAAACTTGGAATTATAATATCAGGTGGTAAACATGATGATCTCATTGAAACCTTGTAGTGCAGGACTCAAGCCTGACACGCATGATGTAATGGAATCTATACCAGTTCAGAAGAAGTAGCCCTATGAAATAGGAGATTGGTGTGTGCTGTGGAGACACTAAATGGAAGCCTACTAAAGAGTACAAAGATTAATATTTAGATGGAGAGAATTAGAGCATTAAAGCAATTTCTACCATTTGGTCAGAAGGCAATAGGGGAAAATATTACATATTGAACTTATATAAACCATTCAAATAAAATTCTTCCAAAAATTTTAATGAGAAATATGAGCTTGATTTCATGAACGTAACATTTTTATATCCATTTTTATGCTTGAAATGGCTACATGTAATTCCTAACCAAGACTTTTTAAGGATGATTTCAAAATTATCAATAGTCACCATCTACAAGAATATATTTGCATAAGTGGACAATAAAAAAATTAAAAAGCTTTTTATAACTATCCAAAAATGTACTACAATTAAGACTACATTTGGAGAAAATAACAGTGCTTCTTTTTCTTTCACTGGGAAATATAATGTTGAAATTCACCTGATAAGGCATTCCTGCCCATTCTTTTTGTTTGGCAAAAGAAAATGCAAATCACTTCTCAAATTATCCTCAATTCTACAGGCGAGAAAAATGAAACCTAGGAGGAGAGATATGCTGACCCCAGATCAGATAGTGGCATCTGGGATTGGTTTCCAGTGCCTAGGTTTTAGTTCCTGTGTGGGACCACTCTAAAAATTGTTATATATTACTTTCATTTGTATATGGAGAAGATGACAAGACTTCAAGAAAAGAAGTTTGCTTTTAAACAGAATCATTATTAATAGGGATATCCTTCTTCTGGCTAATTCTTATTTACATTTTCACCTATTATAATCCAATCTCTTGTGTTCAAACAATGACAATAATAGTTATTTAAACAGAAGCTTCCTCTTCTTCTTCTTCTTTATTTATTTATTTTTTTTTAATTGTGATTTAGGTGAAAATTTACAGAGCAAATTCACTTTCCATACAGTAGTTTGCATACACTTTGTTTCGTGACATTGACCATCATTTACCACAACGCAACAGCTCCCCTCCCACTTCCTCCCAATAGCTACCTCTTCCCTGCACCCACCCCTCCATATACACTCCTGCCCCCAGAGCTGTCTTACTGTGCATAAGCAGCCCTTCTTTCTCCCATGATTGTTCTCTCCAAGGAGTGTATCTACCTCAAGTAAATGTTCAACTCATATGCCTGTCTTTTGTTTGGCTGGAAGCCACAGGTGTGGATTCAATTCCAGACCTGAAGGACAGCTAGGGACCATAGTCTCAGTGGTTTCACCAGGCTCTATCAGACCAGCAAACTTGGTCGCCCCTCCCTTTTTTTTTTCTCCAAATCATTTTGAGTTTTGTTCCACATTGTTCTCCCTCTTTATCCAGGATCTCCTACATAGATCCCCTTCCAAGTGGTTGACAGTGGTAGCCAAGCACCATCTCGTTCTTCTGGTCTCATAGCTGTATAGGCTGAAGATCGCATGGTGTACCAATCACTAGGACTAGTGATTTTTGGTTTTCTTCATTCTTCTTTGCCCTGGACAAAGAGAGACCCATCGTTGCATCTAGATGGCAGCTTGCAAGCTTTTAAGATCCCAGTCACTAGTCGCTGAAGTAGGAGGTGGAACAATGTTTTGTATAGTATGTTATGCCAATTGATCTTGATGTCCCCTGAGACTATGGTCCCAACATCACAGGTTCAACTACTTGGTCCCTCTGGGTAGCTGGCTGTGACAGAGAAGTGACTACAACCTTGCCCCTTGTCAGCTCTACTATACACCTGGGGATTCTAATCATACAAATAAACTTATAGGACCATTGTCTGCCAACCCTATACATGGTCTTGGGGACACTCCCCACTTCATAGACATACCTACTAGTTCAGCCTGTCCACCCATCTATCCACCCGTATACCCATGTTGCCTTTACTGACAATGTAGTACTGTATATGTGAAAGGATTCATCTTTGTTGTCTGTACCTCCCACGTACCTCTCTATGTCTTTCTCATCCTCAATGGTGCCATATTGCTCACTCACATTTGGTGCATTGCCCTTCTCTTCACCCAAATCAATACTTATCTGTGCCTATCTAACAGTGTTCTCTCCCCTCCCCTAACACCCCTGGTAACCAACAAAGAAAATTTCCTTCCATAGATAAACCTTTCCTTGACTTTTACAATAATAGACTAATATAATATTTGTCCTTTTGTGATTGACTTATTTCACTCAGCATAAGGTCCTCCAAGTTCATCCACATTATGCAGTATTTTGCAGATTCTACATTATTCTTTGGGAGCTCTGGTAGCATAATGGCTAAAGCACTTGACTGCTAACCAGAAGGCTGGCGGTTCAA
>NW_006921617.1:12063875-12066485 GCF_000298275.1 Orycteropus afer afer | reverse complement strand
GGTGTTGGAGTTTTCTATAAATTCTAGAGAGAAGTCCCTTGTCAGATATGTTATTACCAAATATTTTTTCCCAATCTAAACAGAAACTTCTTGCAGACATAAATTACAATTTTTTTTTCTCTCAAGCTAAATTCTTAATGACAATCTTAAATTATAAATGCAGGATCTTCCACTTATTCAATTTTCTTGTTATGTTTTCCTCTTAAATAGAATGTATGAGAAATAAATTTTATATTACTTGAATTTTCTAGTGATTGGTATCCTGGATTTTAAAAAGTTATTAATGTGTCTGTTGTTAAAATAGCATCTTCCTTGGGATGCCAGTAATTAGAATATAATAATGGGGAGCTCTGGTAGCATAATGCCTAAAGCACTTGACTGCTAACCAGAAGGCTGACAGTTCAAACCACCAGCCACTCCTCAGAAGGAAGTTTGGGCAATCTACTTCCGTAGTGATACTGCCTCTGAAACGCAAGGAGGGGTCACTATGAGTCAGGTCCAGCTCGATGACACATAACAACAACAATGGGGACCACAAGTAATCACACATACACATACAAACTTGGAAGCAAGGACTCAAACAGATATGCACATACCAAAGTTCATTGCAGCATTATTCACAATAATCAAAGTGCCCATCAAGAGATGAATAGATAAAAATGTGGTACAAGGGAATGTTATTTAGCCATAAAGAGTTATGTTCTGTTGTTCATAGGGTCACTATGAGTCAGAACCAACTCAATGGCACCCAACAAAACAAAAGAGAAATGAGGTCCTGATACATACTATAATATGGATGAACCTTGAAAAGGTTATGTATGCAAAGTGATGTAAGTCAGACTCAAAAGGACAAATATCATATGATTCTACTTTTATGAACTATCTATAACAGACAAAAGCATAGAGACAAAAGTTTACTTGTGGTAACCTGGGGCTAAGGGAAGAGAAGAAATAGGAAGTTATTGCTTTAAGAGTGCTGAGTTTCTCTTTGGGGTGATAAACATTTGGAAATAGATAATGGTGATGGTTGTATAATATGGTGAACGTAATTAGTGTCACTGAATTGTACACTTAAAAATCATTGAAATGGGATTTCCGGTAAAATGGAGGAATAGGCAGATAAACGACACAGACCCTCTTTAACAAAGAAAAGAAAAACCAATTGACAGAGATACAGAAGATAATCTTGGAACCCTGAGCTTTGAAAGGAACTATACAGAAGTGGATTAGGCACCAACTAGTGGAAAAACGTGAACAAAAACAGTGAGTACAGAGATGGTCATAGCTGCAGACTGTCAGCTACTCTGACGAGACCAACAGTCTGAATTTTTCCAAGTGGTGTTGGGATCTGAGAATTGACCTAGAGATCAGCCCTGGTCACCAAGGGCTGCTGTGATGACTGCACTGGTGGCCTATGACTAGGAAGGGAAGCAGCAAGAAGGGACACAACTTGAGCTGTTGACTTTCTGCTGTCTGAAGTGTGCAGCTATTTTGATTGTTTACACATGGCAGTCATTTTGGATATTTAAAGTGACCAAAGGCACACCTATTTTGAATGTTTACAAGTGGCAGCCATTTTGGATATTTAAAGTGACTGAAGGCACAGCCATTTTGAATGTTTACAAGCGGTGGCCATTTTGGGTATTTAAAGTGACAAAGATGCAGCCATTTTAAATGTTTACAAGCAGCAGCCATTTTGGATATTTAAAGTGATGGAGGATGCAGCCAT
Organism: Orycteropus afer afer; assembly: GCF_000298275.1. NCBI lineage: Eukaryota > Metazoa > Chordata > Mammalia > Tubulidentata > Orycteropodidae > Orycteropus > Orycteropus afer. The sequence continues at coordinate 12,064,756 of NW_006921617.1, read as the reverse complement.
TTTGAATCTTTACAAGTGGCAACCATTTTGGATTTTAAAGTGATAGTATTCTCATTTAGATTCCAGGGACCTGATAATAGGTTCTGTTTGCCAAGGTCGGCAGGGACATACAAGAGGCTGATAGCAGGAAAGGATACAGGTGGTAAGTGTATAAGTGCTGTTAACTAGCAAATACAGGAGCATAGTACCCTGCTTCCATAGATAACATACAAACAAAACAAAGAAAACAAAAATTGCGGGCAAATCACTCCAACAGACTATCATCAATTAAATATAAACACAAAAATGTCACAATGCCTCAGAGACAACAGAGCATCACAGTCCACACTTAAGGAGCAAGATAAAGCAGGAGAAACAAGGGACCAGAAACAAGGGATACAGACCCAAAACTCATCCCTGAGGAAGATGCAGCATTGGAACTCCCTGATAAGGAATTCAAGAGAATTATATTTAGGTATCTTCAATGAATTGAGAGACAGATTAAGGGAAACACAGAGAAAACCCTTGAACAATTTCGAAAGACCATACAAGAACAAAATGACAAAATAAATGAAAAATTAGAAATGATACAAAATCTACACACAGAAATCCAGAAAGTTAATGCTAGATTTTCAGAAATAGTTAAGACATTGAATGGGCAAAGGAGCAGAATTGAATCAATGGAAGACAGAATTAGAGAGATTGAAGGCAAATACCTGAACACTTCTTTGGAAAGGGATCAAGCAGAAAAAAGATCCAAACAAAATTAAGAAAGCCTAAGGTTCATGTGGGATACCATCAAAAGGAATAACCTATGTGTAATTGGAATTCCAGAACAGGAAGAGACAAGTAAAACCACAGAGAAAATTGTCAAAGATTTGTTGGAAGAGAATTTTCCTGGT
>NW_006921617.1:12057503-12062701 GCF_000298275.1 Orycteropus afer afer | reverse complement strand
AAAAAAAAAAAAAAATGCATTGACCCATGTCATTTTAGTTTTGTGTATTTCACTATATATAAATTAATTTCAATAAAATGCATTTTAAAAAATGAGGAAAAAAATCATTAAAATGGAAAATTTGGCATGATATATGTATATTATCACAATAAAATTTAAGAATAGATATCATACAATGAAAGGAAAACAAAAAACATGGTAGATTAAAAAAACTCATTAACTCTGAGTGTCTCAATGCAGAAACCCTTCCTGGTTGTTTTTGTTTTGTCTTATTTTTACATCTTTTGTGTTCCTATTGTTTTTCTTCATGCCTGGCACAAGGTAGGCACTGGATAAATATTTGCTGACTGACCCACTGACCTTCCAACAGCCATCAGACTGCACACCCTGGGCGAGGGCTGGTTTGGGCCTTCCTGAAATCCTGGATTTTTTTTTTTTTTTTTTTTTCTTATTTCAAAACAATACATGCTCCCTATAGATACTTGTAAAATAGAAAAACAGAGAAAATAAAACCCACCATATCATATTGGCCAAAGAAATGATCAGCCATAGAGATGAGCATTTTCCTACTCATTAAATATTCTTCCAAAGTATGTTTTTAATGGCAATATAATGATCTATTGTGTGGCTCATGTTGTGTGGATGTGCTGTGTTTAACCCTTCCCTTTTTGTTGGTCATACACATTCTTTACAATTTGCCACCATAAAAAATAATGTTGCAATGTTACATAATAAATTCTGAGTCTGAAAGCTGATTATAAAGTTACTTTCCAGAAAGACCATATCCACTTACTTATTTTTTTAAATATATTTTATTGTGCTTTAGGTGAAAGTTTACACAGCAAATTGGTTTTCCAATCAATAATTCATACACAATTTGTTCTGTGACATTGATTACAATCTCCACAATGTGTCAGCACTCTCCCATTTCCTCCCTAGGTTCCCTGTTTCCATTTGTTAGGTTTCCCTGTCCCTTCCTGCCTTCTCATCTTTGGTTTTGGGCAAATGTTGCCCTTTTGGACTCATATAGTTGATTGCTCTAAGAAGCTCATTCTTCCTGGTGTTACTGTTTATTTTGTAGGCCCGTTTATTAATTAGCCGAAAGGTGGCTTCCTCGAATGTTTTCAGTTTCAAGTTAGAAGATTGTCTCAGGGTGATAGTTTTGGGGGTTCTTTCAGTGTCTTTCAGACCAGTAAGTGAGGTTTTTTTTTTTTTTTTTTTTTTCCTTAATTTGAATTCTGTTCTACATTTTTTTAAGTCCTTTCTTACTGGGATTTTCTGCTGTGGTCCCAGCCCGAGTGGTTGGCAGTTGTAACTGGGCACCATCTAGTTCTTCTAGTCTCAGGGTAGAGAAGGCTGTGGTTCATGGGAGCCACGAGTCTTTGGACTAATTGCTTCCTTGAGTCTTGAGTTCTCCTAATTCTTCTCTGCTCCAGGTGGGAAGAGACCAATAGCCCCTTCTTATATGGGCACTAGCAAGCTTTTAAGACCATAGACCTTACTTACCAGAGTGAGATGTTGTTGTTGTTGTTGTTATATGCCGTCGAGTCGGCCCCGACTCATAGCGACCCCTCCTTGGGTTTCCGAGGCAGTATCACTACGGAAGTAGGATTGCCCAACCTTCCTTCCGAGGAGTGGCTGGTGGGTTTGAACCGCCAGCCTTCTGGTTAGCAGTCAAGTGCCTTAGGCACTACGCTACCAGAGCTCCCAGAGTAGAACATTATATTTATGAAGTGTGTTTTGCCAGTTCTTCTAGATGTCCCCTGAGATTATGATCTTTAGCCTTCAAGTCCAATAGTTCAGTCCTGATGTCTAAATAGCTAATATAGCTGGTTCCCCTTATGTGCGCCATTATATATATGAGTATACATGCAGCACTTACAAATTTATATGTAGAAATATCCACAAAAAAAAACAAACCAAACTCACTGCCCTTAGATTTCTGAGGCGGTATCACTATGGATATAGATTGCCCAATCTTCCTTCTGAAGAGTGGCTGGTAGGTTTGAACCGCCAGCCTTCTGGTTAACAGTCAAATGCCTTAGGCACTATGCCACCAGAGCTCCTGAACCATATCTATATATTTATGTGGAGGTACTCCTGTATGACTTCCCTCACCTATTTAACACATATATTTACCTATGTATCTACTCACAAATTACTGTTTGTTACTTCTGTTGTTACAGGATTGTATGTTGTACCATTTACTATAAAACAAACAAAAAACCAAACTCATTGCGGTCCAATCAGTTCCAACTCTAGTGACCCCTCCTTGAGTTTCTGAGGTAGTATCTCTACGGAAGTAGATTGCCCGGTCTTCCTTCCAAGAGGTGGCTGGTGGATTTGAATTGCCGACATTCTGGTTAGCAGCCAAAAGCCTTAGGCATTATGCCATCAGAGCTCCTACCATTTACTATGTTGTTGTTGTTGTTGTTATGTGTTGTCGAGTCGGACCCAACCCATAGCGACCCCTCCTTGGATATCTGAGGTGGTATCACTATGGAAGCTGATTGCCCAAACTTCCTTCCAAGGAGTGGCTGGTGGGTTTGAACCACCAGCCTTCTGGTTAGCAGTCAGATGCCTTAGACACTGTGCCACCAGAGCTCCCACTTTTACTATAGCTGTCCTTTATTTTTTTTATCTCTGTGCTTTCCTTTGCCTTGGTTATGTTGTACTGACCTCCCCATATTGGGTATTGTCTTTCCCTTCACCATAATTAACACTTGTATGCTATTTAGTTAGTGATTTTCTCCCCTCCCCATTCCATCCCTGGTAACCATCAAATAATGTTTCTTTCTCTATAAACCTATTCTTGACTTTTATAATAGTGGTCTCCTACAATATTTGTCCTTCTGTGATTGACTTGTTTCACTCATATACTATCCTTGAGATTTATCCATGTTGTGAGATGTTTCAAGAATTCATTATTCTTCATTGATGCATTACATTCCATTGTATGTATGTACCATGGTTTGTTTATCCATTCATCCAGTGGCAGACATTTAGGTTCCTTTTGTGAATAATTCTGTGATGTGCATATGTCTATTCATGTCACAGCTCTTATATCTCTAGGATATATACCTAGTAGTTTTATTGCTTGATCGTATGGTATTTCTACTTCTAGCTTTTTAAGGACGCATTATATGTTTTCCAAAATTGTACCGTTTTGCAGTCCCACCAACAGTGTATAAGATGTCCCCATAGCCTCACCACCATTTGTTGTTCTGTTTTTTTGATCAGTGTCATTATTGTTGAGGCAAGATGGTATCTTATTGTAGTTTAATTTGCATCTCTCTAATGGCTAATGATCTCAAATATCTGTTCATGAGCTTATTAGTGTCCTGAATGTCTTCTTTGGTGAAGTGTCTATTCATGTCCTTTGCCCATCTTTTAATTGGATTGTTTGTCTTTTTGTTGAAGTGTTTAAGTTTTCTGTAAATTTTAGAGATTAGACCTTAGTCAGATATGTCATTGTCAAAAAGTTTTTTCCAGTCAATAGGTTCTTTTTTCACTCTTTTGGTGAAGTCTTTGATGAACATTAAGTATTTAATTTTTAGGAGCTCTCACTTATCTAGTTTATATTCTGTTATTTGTGCATTTTAGTTATGTTTAATAGCCTATTTATACCATAAACTAGGGCCCCTAGGTTTGTTCCTTTATTTTCTTCCATGAACTTTATGGTTTTAGGTTTTACATTTAGGTCTTTGATCCATTTTGAGTTACTTTTTGGGTATGGTGTGAGGCATGGATTATATTTCATTTTCTACAAACGAATATCCATTTTTTCCAGTACAATTTATTAAAGACATTATCTCTTTCCCATTTAGTAGATTTTGGCCCTTTGTTGAAGATCAACTGTCCATAGGTGGATGGATTTACTTCTGCATTCTTAATTCTATTCCATTGATCTGTGTGTCTATCATTGTACCAGTACCAGGCTGTTTTGATTACCATGGTTGTGTAGTAGGTTCTGAGATTAGGAAATGTGAAGCCTCCTACTTTCTTCCTCTTCTTCAATAATGTTTTACTTATCTGGGGCCTCGTTCCTTTCCATATAAAGTTAATGATTAGTTTTTTCATCTTGTGAAAAGAAAGTTGTTGGAATTTGGATGGATTGCATTATATCTATATACTGATTTGAGTAGTGTTGACATTTTCACTATACTAACTCTTCCTATCCATGAGCATGGTATATTTTTCCAGTTTTATGTAAACCTGATTTTCTTTGTATAAGTCTTTAATATCTCTAGTTAGATTTATTTCTAAGTATTTTATCTTTTGGGGGGCCTATTGTAAATGGTATTGTTTTCCAGATTTCCTTTTTGGAGTTCTCTTTTTTAGTGTAGAGGAATACAATTGATTTTTGTATGTTGATTTTGTATCCTGCTACTTTGGTGAATCTTTCTATTAACTCTAGTATCCTTCTTGTAGAATCACTAGGATTGTCTGTATAGTTGAGTATCATATCATCTGCAAATAGCAATAGTTTTATTTTTTCCTTATCAATTTTGATGCCCTTTATTTCTCTTTCTTGTCTTATTGCTCTAGCTAGAACTTGTAGGACAATAATGAGTAAGAGTGGTGATAGAGGGCAACTTGTCTTGTTTCTGTTCTCAAAGTGAATGCTTTTAATCTCACTCTGTTGAGGATAATGTCGGTTATTGGTTTTGTATATATGCCCTTAATTATGTTGAGGAATTTCCCTTCTATTCCTATTTTGCTGAGTGTTTTTATGAAGAAAGGGTGTTGGTTTTATCAAATCCAACAAATCAAATCAATACTTTTCTGCATTGGTTGAGATAATCATGTGACTCCTCTCATTTGTTTTATTTATGTAGTGAATTAAGTTAATTGATCTTCTAATGTTGAACCATCCTTGCATACCTGGTATGAATCCCACTTTGTCATAATGTATTACTATTTTTTATATGCTGGTGAATTCTATTGGCTAAGTTTTTGTTGAGCAGTTATTGGTGTAAAATGTTATTTTTTAGTGATATCTTTGCCTGGTTTAGGTATCAAAGTTATTCTGGCTTCATAGAATGAATTCGGGAGTATTCCTTCCTTTTCTATGTTCTAGAACCAGCCCCAGGGTTACAGGTGAGGAGAGACAACTCAGGGATGCCCAAAGTAGCAGGCAGGAAGAGCAGGAGAAAGGGGATTAAAAGCCAGGAAGCCAGAGAGAAGAGCAATCAGCC
>NW_006921617.1:12051367-12053477 GCF_000298275.1 Orycteropus afer afer | reverse complement strand
CACTATGCTACCAGAGCTCCCTTGTTTGTTATGGGTCTGTTCAAATTTTCTACCTCAATTTGTGTTAGTTTAGGTAGGTAGTGTGTTGGTAGAATTTGTGCATTTCTTCTAGGCTTTCAAATTAGATGGGGTACAATTTTTCCATAATATTCATTTATGATCCTTTTTATCTCAGTTGATTCTGTTGTAATGTCACCCATCTTATTTCTTATTTTAGTGATTTGCATCTTCTTATTCTTTTCCTTTGTCAGTTTGGACAGTGATTTTTCAATTTTATTCATCTTTTCAAAGAACGAACTTCTAGACTTACTAATTCTTTCTATTGCTTTACTATTTATTTCTGCTCTAATATTTATTATTTCTTTTCTTCTGGTGACTTTGGGCTTCTTTTGCTGCTCTTCTTCTATTTGTTCATGTTGTAGGGTTAAGTATTGATTTTGGTCCTTTGTTCTTTTTTGTTATGTGTGTTTATTGCAATAAATTGACCTCTAAGCACTACTTTGATGGTGTCTCAAAGGTATGACATGTTATGTTTTCATTCTTGTTTGATTCTACATATTTTTAAATTTAATTTTTAGTTTCTTCTATGACCTATTAGTTTTAAGTGAAGTTACATGCAGTCTCAATGTAATAGATTTTTTCCCTTGTGTTTCCTGTTATTGATTTCTAATTTTAACCACTGTGATCAAAGAAGATGCTTTGTATTATTTTAAGTTTTTTAATTTCTTGAAGTTTAGTTTGCAACCTAACATATGGTCTTTTCTGGAGAATTATCCATGTGCACTGGAAAAGAATGTGTATTGCCTTTTTTTACTGGAGTGTTGTTTATATGTCTATGAGGTCAGGTTGGTTTTGATTGTGTTTAAATCTTCTGTATCTTTCTTGAGTTTCTTTCTAATGCTTCTATTCTTTGAAAGTTGTGTATTAAAGTCCCTGCTATTACTGTGGAACTATTTCTGTTTTCAAAGCTGTTAGAATTTGTCTAACATATTTTGGGCTTCTGTCATCAGGTGCATAAGTATTTATTATGGTTATGTCCTCTTGGTGAATTGATCCTTTAATTATTTAATGCCCTTCTTTGTCTTTTGTGGTGGCTTTGTCCTTAAATTCTATTTAATCAGAAATTATTATTGCAATTCTTGTTCCTTTTTGGTTACTGTTTGCTTGGTATATTTTTTCCAGCCTTTGATTTTTAGCTTATTTATATCTAATTGTCTAAGGTGTGTCTCTTGTAGACAACATATTTATGGTCATTTTTTTTAATCCATTTTGTCACTCTCTGTCTTTTGACTAGTGCATTTAAACTATTTACATTCAGTGAGATTGTTAATAGGTGTTGTGGTAGTTAAAGTTGAATGTCAACTTGGTTGAGCGTGGTTGACTGGCTGGGCAGCTGGATGTGGTATTCCGCATGATGAGACTGGTAATAAACTCCGTGGTGGAATCTACTGTGAGCAGCTGAGTAGCTGCCTTAGGGATGTGGTCTGCTTCCTGTATATAAGGAGAAACCTTGGGAAATGGTCTCTAGCTTCTGGCACGCTTGGACCTTGCTTGTAGCTGTGTCATTGTTCAGCAGCCTGCCATGCTCTGCCAACCTTGGGACTTTTGATGGGCTTGAATTAATGGCCTGCTGTGTGGTTTGGTAACATGAGGCTCTGCCTTTTTACTTGTCAACCTTGGCTTGCCAGTCTCAGCAGCCAGTAGCTGTCTCAATGAAGAAAAGCCTCTAGTTCCAGTGGGCTGGGAGCAGGAGACAGAACTGAAGCACAAGGTTGAGAGGCTTTTACCCAGCCCCTACAGCCTGGCACTTGGAAGACTTCTATCCTCCCAAATTGTAAGAGAATAAACTCCTCTTTGTTAAGGCCATCCCATCTGTGGTATATTCTTGTCAGAGTGGCACTGGGTAACCAGAACAGAATATGGTACTGAGAGAGTGGGGTGCTGCTCTGACAGATATCTAAAATGTGGAAACAGGAGTTCTGGCAAGATGGCGGACTAGGCAGAAGGACTACACAGACCCTCTTCAACAAAGAAAAGGGAAACCAATTAACACAGACACGGAAGATAATCTTGGACCCCTGAGCCTTGAAGGGAAGGATACAGAAGTAGA
>NW_006921617.1:12035117-12046717 GCF_000298275.1 Orycteropus afer afer | reverse complement strand
TCCTTGACCTGAGATCCTGGCAGAGAGACCCTGGCATATGGCATGAGAGACAGCAGGAGCAGGCCCAGAGACCTGCATGAGACAGCGACAGCCTTATCAGCCCATGGAGGAGAAAGCTGGATGCCTTTGGGTAGGTGGTTTCCTGGTGGAGTGTGTTGTCTTCAGGGGTAAATTGGTAGAGAACAGCATGAGATGTAGTAGCAGTTTGGCCAGCCCATGGAGCAAGAAAGCTGAATGTTCTTTGGGCAGGAAGATTCCTGGCAGAGTGGGTTGCCCTTGGGCATTAATTGGCAAAAGTGGAGAGAACAAAGAAATGGGAAGTAGAGCTACCTCAATCTCAAGAGTAGGACCATGGCCTTTGGGGGTGGAACCACCACAGCCCCCTAGGTTTCAAAGAGCCAGACCTTCACTAACTTGGTTCTGGAGTGTGGGGCTGCTCATTCATGTGAGCTAGTGGGATGGAGTCATAGCCACTGCCCAAGAGTGAGGGGCAGGGCTGCCATGCCCAAGAGGGAGAGGAATGGGATCCAGCAAGCCAAGGGGGTGAGGTCGCCACTCAGAAACTAAGGGTCTGGAGTCACCCAGTGAAGAGATCTGTACAGATACCACCCATTGAAGATCTGTACAGGTGCCAAGTTGACAAGGGATGGAATTGTGGTAGTTAAAGTTGTATGTCAACTTGGTTGGGCCTGGTTGACTGGCTGGGCAGCTGGATGCATTATTCCCCATGATGAGACTGGTAATCTACTCCATGGTGGAATCTACTGTGAGCAGCTAAGTGCTGCCTTAGGGATGTGGTCTGCTTCCTGTATATAAGGAGAAACCTTGGGGAATGGTCTCTAGCTTATGGCACACTTGGACCCTGCATGTAGCCATGTCGTTGTTCAGCAGCCTACCATGCTCTGGCGACCTTGGGATTTACATTGGACTTGAATTAATGGCCTGTCATGTGGTTTGGTAACATCGGGACTGTGCCATTGTATTTGTCAACCTTGGGCTTGTTAGCTTCAGTAGATAGTAGCTGCCTGAGTGAAGAGATGCCTCTAGCTTCAGTGGGCCAGGAGCGAGAGGCAGAGCTGAAGCCCAAGGTCAAGGGGCTTTCACTCAGCCCCTAGAGCTTGGCACTTTGAGCTTGGACTTAAAGCCTCCCGAACTGTGAGAGAATAAACTTCTGTTTGTTAAGGCCATCCCATTTGTTGTATTCTTGTCAGAGTGGCAGTAGGTAACCAGAACAGGTGTGAATTAACTGCTGACATTTTGTGTGTGTATGTGTGTGTGTTGTGATGGTTTGTGTGTGTATGTGTGTGTGTTGTGATGGTTTATTTGTTCAGCTTAAATTACTGTGCTCAGTTCTAAAAAACATCATACACAATAAAGTCCATTTGCTGTGGTTGTTGTTAGTTGTCATGGAGTTGATTCCAACTCACAGCGACCCCATGTGCTAGTAGTGTTCCTATATTTTAAATGCTGACAATTGAGAAACCAAGGGTTTAGAAACAACCCCTTTCTGTTTTAATAGCCTCCATTGTGGTGACAATGAACTACAATTTTCCCCTAAACTTAATCCTTGGCCCCTTTAAAAAGCACAGTAAATTACAGGTGAGTAGATAATTTGGAAAACGTGCCTTGAAACCTCAACCTAAATTTAAGGGAGAGCATTAACCAGAAAGCATATGTTCCTTAAAATAGGCTTGTAAGAGAAAGCCAAGAAGCAGTAAAGCCATGCCAAACTAGAAATTCATGGCCCCAAGAATCAATAACCAAACTTCGGCTGTTTATAACACAAAGCAAGTTGAAAGCCCAAATTAAAAGCTATTTTCTCCTAACAAAAGATAAAATCATGCTAGTTACAAGAAGAAAATACTTGGGAGAAGAAGCAGTCAAAAGGAGAGAGTGTTTTTATTTTTCTAATTGTTGTTGGTGTTGCTAGTTGCTATTGCATTGACTCTGACTCATGGTGACCTTACATATAATAGGACAAAACATTGCCAGGTCCTGTGCCATTTTTATGATCCTTGGTATGTTCGAGTTCATTGCTGTGGCTATTATGTCAATCCATCTCACTGAGGATTTCCCTTATTTTTGTTGACACTTATTTTACCAAATATGATCCCCTTTTCTAGAGATTGGTCTTTCCTGATGATATATCTAGATAAAGCAAGCCAAAATCTTAATATCTTCAATTCTAAGGAATATTTTGGTTGTAATTCTTCTAAGGCTGATTTCTTCATTCTTTTGGCAGTATTCAGTACTCATGATATACATGATACATAATATACATGATATATTCAGTATTCATTTTTTAATTAACATTCTGTTATTTGGGAGCTCTGGTAGCATAGTGGCTAAGGCACTTGACTGATAACCAGAAGGCTGGCGGTTCAAACCCACCAGCCACTCCTCGGAAGGAAGGTTGGGCAATCCTACTTCAGTAGTGATACTGCCTCGGAAACCCAAGGAGGGGTCGCTATGAGTCAGGGCTGACTCGATGGCACATATTATATATTCAGTATTCATTTATTAATTAACATTCTGTTATTTGGTTCTACTCTGAGGAACATGGTTGTTTCACTTTGAAACAAAATATTCATTTTCAAAAGTAATACAAAATAATAGCCAAAAATTATTTGCCATTATTATAAAGAAAAGTCAATTCCAGTGATTGCCTTTCTCTGCCCTTGTGTATTTCACCTCAGAGACTGGTAGACCAGGTGTCACACTGGAACCTATTGTAAGTATCCTGTTTAACTTCAGCCCCTAAATACAACATATACACATCTCTTGATTTAGTAAGCATTTCAAAGAACTGTAAGCCACTACAAACATGTAAAGTATTATATTTAACTCTTAATAGAACAATTCATTTCCAGGCTTTTAGTCAAACAGAGATTGTAATACTTGCAGCCCTCTGGAAAGCTCTAGATATAGAGCCCTGGGCATTGAGCCAGTCATTCAGTGGGAAAGCACCATTTTAGAAAGTACTGTTTGGAGTACAGTGTGAGTGAGATTGAAAGCAGTTTTTATGTGAGACAATTTTGCTGTGAAGCCTGAGTAATTGGCCCTTTATTTTGTTTTCATCATTTCATTGATTGTCATGAATTCAATTCCAGCTTATTTTCCAATCACAGAGCCATTACCTTTTATAGTTTGATAGCCTGTGAATGAACATTGTCACAACTATTAGTCAAAAAGAGAAGAATATGTAGAGAAGTAGATAAATTTATTTTTATTAATGTAAGGGTTTTCTTCAAAGTTCCCTGTGAGCTGGGAAAGCTGAATGAATAGATCTCGCTTTCTGTGTACAGGTAGTTCCTGATTTACAACAGGGCTCCATTCCACTGACTCTATCTTAAATCAGTTCTGATGTAATTCAAATACCTCATTTAAAATTTATTTTAGTTTTTATTGTTCCTGCCTTTTATTATCAGTACCTTTATTTGTCTTTGGGAGTTGAAAAAATTACATATAAATTTACAGATATAATGACATCAACAAATTATGGGCTGCAACACTGTATGTAGCATATGTTACTAATGATAAGATATACAAAAAACAAAACAAAACTAACAATCATGCGTGCAGTTTGTCATAACTTGAATATGTCATAAGTTGGGGATTACCTACATATTTCTTTAGATAGAGTCATGGTTAATCTGGCAGATTCTTAGTACATAATTAACTAAGGATGGAGCATCAAAGAGTAGATTCAAAGCCACCATGTTTCTTCCCAAAGCATGCTGGGAAGTTATCAGTGAGCACCAAAGCTACTCCTAGAGAGAGAGGACAAAGAGTGAGTCAGATTTTAGTATCTTCATGTTTCTCTTTCACAAAGAAGTGGGGCAGAGAGGAAGATGGAAGACATGTTGCCACTTCTAATAGATGAAGAAAATGTTTCCACTGCTATTTTCTTCCTGGAAATGGTAGCAGAACCTAAAATTCTAGGCTGGAGTAAAGATTTTGAGGCATAGACTGGTGTTCTATAACTTGAGGTTCCTAGAGGATGGGGTAGAATGTATTCTGGGGGTGAGGGTGGGGTGAACAGAAATAGACCTTTCCATTTCCTCCCTCTGCTCTGTCTCCACAGTTGTGTACCTGACCTATTAATCTAGCTTCTTCGGCTCTGCCATGACCCATAACACTTTCCCCCAGTGGCTGTGGCCGTGGATGGTTTAGTAGACACTGTTGGTCATCTATTCATTTCTCCCTTTCACCCATCTCAATGTAACCAGTTTTCATTTTAGTTTTTACATTATCACCCACGTACTTTGAAGAGAAAGGATGCCACCCTAACTCTTGATTGATTTAAACCAATCATCCATTCCATTCCCAAGTTAAAGTCTCTAGTTCAGGGTTAGGCATATGATTTAAGGCACTCAATCAAGGTGAATCTCTTCCATAGTGATACCACCTCAGATACCCAAGGAGGGATCGCTATGAGTTGGGATCAACTCAACGGCAGTGAGTTTAATCATTATTTATCATAGTATTCCTATGCAAAAATCTTCCAAATTCCAAATAAGAAATGTAAAAATAAACTCTTGGTAACACTTTTGGTCTCGGGTTTCTCCTGAGGGTATAGTTTTAAATGAACTGTTATGGACTGAATTATGTCCCCCAAAAGGATGTGTTGTAAATCCTAACCTCTATGGCTGTGATTATAATCCCATTTGGGAAGGGATTGTCTTTGTTATGTTAACGAGGTAGATTGTGTAGGGTGTATCTTGATATATAGAAGAGATCAAACAAGCAAGTAGAGGAGATATGAGGGTTAAGATGGATGCCAAGAAACAAGGAAATATCCAAGGAGTCAGGAGGCTGAAACTGAAGAGACAAGACTTTCTCCAGAGCTGACAGAGAAAGCAAGTCTTCCCCTGGAGTCAGCTCTCTGAATTCAGACTTCTAGAGCTCTGGTAGCATAGTGGCTAAGAAACTTGCCTGCTAACCAGACGGCTGGTGGTTCAAACCCACCAGCCACTCCTCGGAAGGACGGTTGGGCAATCCTACTTCCGTAGTGATACTGCCTCGGAAACCCAAGGAGGGGTCGCTATGAGTCGGGGCTGACTCGACGGCACATAACAACAACAACAACAAGCCTCCTAAACTGTAAGAAAATAAACTTCTGTTTGGTAAAGCCATCCACTTGTGGTATTTCTGTTATAGAAGCACTAGATATGAAGTTATCTTCTAACTCTAATGTTCTATGATTCATTGTTACTGGTGCATTATAAGAGAATAAAAATGAATGTGTGTAATAAGGCGGCATTCTGGATGAACATGGCATTTGGAGATTGTTCTTACCCCTTTCAGTAAACTGTATTTTGTTTGTTGCCACAGCAATTGTGGATTTATCATCATTTTAAATATTTTTGAAATCCTAGCATAGCACTCACATCTTGCCACTAAATATTTATACACAGAATACTTTATTTGCTGCAGCAAACTCATTTTTTTAATCTGTCAGTTTTATGGAAACCTGAGAAATCCAAATAGACTTACATTTCTAAACAAAAGCAAGTAGTAATTTCCTCCCCCCCCTACTCATGGGTTAGTCAAAGAAGGGACTTTTTCTAAGAGTACAGCTATCTGCCATATTCAGATGGTTTCAATACAAAAAGGCTTTCCATTCAACCCTTAAATCATAGTTTGAAAATAAGTGATCAAGTAATCATTGAAAACACCTTGAAATAAAACAGAAAGATCCATGTCTGGAGTCATAATTAGGCAAAACATACCCTAACTATAGGTGTGGCAAGTGATGGCCCACCTAGTAGAAAGTAAATGTTACTAAAAGATTCCCCCTCCTACCCTGGAAGGAAGGTTGGGCAAACCACTTCAGTAGTGATACTGCCTGGGAAACCCAAGGAAGGGTCGCTATGAGTTGGGCCTGACTCGATGGCAGTGGGTGGGTAGACTGCTAAGGAGTCTGAAATTTCACAAATCATTCCTTTAAGAAAACATATTACACAAAGTGCCCCTATAACAATAGCATAGTATCTCTGAAGGGCAGGTCATTAGCCTATTAACTTCCTGTAGCACATTAGACCATGCAACCATTTGAGGGTGGGTTGCTGGGAGGTGGAAAAGGGAAGTATGGAATGGAAGGAATGGCCTCAGCAGGGTCCCTGTTAGTTGCACAGTACTGAGCGTGAGAGCCAGGATACTGACAACAATTTGACCTATTTCATAGTTTTGCCTTGGGTTATTCCTATAGATCTTGATTCTAATGAAGTCAGCAAACCTCATCCTAGGGGTACTGAATGAGTCCCTGGGTGTTGCAAATGATCAAACTCTACTACTAGAACCACCCAGAGGCACCCTGGAAAGCAAACCTGGCTATCTGCTCCCAAAAGGCCATAGCCTTGAAAATTCTATGGAACAGTTCCACACACATTCTATACACATAGGGTTGTCATGAGTTGTAATCTGCTCAACAGCAACTGACAACACCAGAGCTCTGAGTTTCAGTTTATATATATATATATATATATATATATATATATAAAATAAACCCTCATTGCTGTGGAGTTGGATCTGACTCTGACTCATAGCAAACACTCCTTGGGTTGCGAGGCAGTATCACTATGGAAGTAGATTGTCCATTCTTCCTTCCAAGGAGTGGCTGGTGGGTTTGAACTGCCTTCTGGTTAGCAGTCAAATGTCTTAGGCACTATGCCACCAGAGTTCCTGAGTTTCTGTTTGGGGTGATGAAAAACTTTTAGAAATAGGTAGTGATGATGGTTACACAATATGGTGAATGTAGCTAATGTCACTGAATTGCACACTTGTTTTTTTTAGGTGCCATTGAGTTGGCTACGACTCATAGCGACTCTATAAACAACAGAATGTCACACTGCCCAGTCCTGCACCATACACACAATATTTGCTATGCTTGAGCCCATTGTCATACCCACTGTGTCAATCCATCTCCTTGAGGGTCTTCCCCCTTTTTTGCTGACCTTCTACTTTACCAAGCATGATATCCTTCTGACAACATGGCCAAAGCATGTGAGATCAAGTTTGGCCATTCTCACTTCTTAGTGGCATTCCAGCTATACTTCTTCCAAGACAGAGGTGTTTGTTCTTCCAGCAGTCCAAGGTATTTTTGGCATTCTTTATCACAATTCAAATGCATCAATTCTTTCTCCATCTTCCTTATTCATTGTCCAGCTTTCACATGCATATGAGGCTATTGAAAATACAATGTCTTGGGTCAAGCACATCTTAGTCTTCAAAGTGACATGTTTGCTCTTTGACACTTTAAAGATGTCTTTTGCAGTAGGTTTGTCCCACGCAATACATCATCTGATTTCGTGAGTTTTTTTCCATGGGTGTTGATTGTGGATGGAAATGAAAATGATAACTTCAATCTTTTCTCAATTTATCATGATGTTGCTTATTGGTACGGTTGTGAGGATTTTTGTTTTCTTTATGTTGTGGTGTAATCCATATTGAAGACTATAGTCTTCGATCTTCATCAGTAAGTGCTTCAAGTTATCTTCACTTTCAGCAAGCAAGGTTGTGCCATCTGCATATTGCAGGTTGTTAATGAGTCTTCCTCCAATCCTGATGCTGCATTCTTCTTCATATAATCCAGTTTCTCAGATTATTTGCTCAGCATACAGATTGAATAAGTATGGTGAAAGGATAAAACTCTAATGCATACCCTTCCTGGTTTTAAACCATTCAGTATCCCCTTGTTCTGTTTGAACAACTGCCTCTTGATCTTTGTACAGGTTTCTCATGAGCACAATCAAGAATTCCCATTCTTCACAATGTTACCTATAATTTATTATGATCCACACAGTTGAATGCCTTTGCACTTAAAAATTATTAAAATGGGAGATTTTCTATTGTATATAACAAACTTTATCCTCTTTCTTGCATCAGAGATGGTGTGGATTGGAGTGTATTTTCCTATCACATCATGCCATTCTCATCCCTATTGTTCCCAAATTATGTGGTCATCTACAAAAAAGTCTCATTGGAACCCCTGGGCTGTGGCTTGGCAGTTGCTCTATAGGCAAAAGGACAGTTGTTCAGAGACTGTTCCTGTCCCCTGAATGACTTAGGGTTATGTCCCAGAAAAATACCTTTGCCATGAGTCCAGTCTCTGAGTCGGTATATGGAAGGAAGAAATGAGAGACCATTGTCTTTTCCTCTTCCTCATCCCCAGCCTGCAGTTCGTGTCTGTGTTATAGATGAAACAAATAAGAGAAAGTATGAACTGAAGTTTGGTCTTGATATTGTTAAACAGAAGTACAGTTGGACTGTTGTGGTTCTGGGTGTATGTTCCATATTTATAGACATTTTACAGTGAGAATTTTAAAAAAGACTTCTGTAGCACAGGAACTTCATCTATGGTATTCATGTAAGGTGCGTCACCTTTTGTAGTGTTGTGTTAGAGTGTGTTTGAATTTTATTTCCTTAGCGGGCATTGCTTTGTTTCCCATATATTTGGGGGCTTCCAGAAAGGGAAGACCCTTGGTGTGGGTGACGGCTGATTTTCCTTAAATAGCTCTCCATTTCTCCCACTAAGCACTTCTTCTCCACAGTAAAAAGAAATCTGGGCTACTCCAAACAAAACAATGGAAAAAGTAAGAAATAGTATTCCTGAGTTCAGCAAAAGTGGAAGAAAGTTGACATTATCTGAATGAGCTTTTCAGAAATGAATCTAATTTTCTTTTGTAATCTTTTCTTTTTTTTGATGTGATACACTGCTCTTCTAGCACTTAAAATGGAAGTCACATCTATGCTTTCTATTCATGTTGCAGGAGATATTGTTGATATTTAATAAATACTTGCTTATTTATACTATTAGCCATTAATTATTCTTTTAAATTACTCCTTCTAATAGAACTAATAAATTATTGGCTAGTGCAGAATTTTGCAGACTGTTAACAAGATAGTCTTCAGTGACTGGATTAAGAGAGAAAAATGTGGAGAAGATTCTGAAGTTGGAGATGGTGGGATGTTGTGAAATATAAGGTCTGTAAAAATGGAATTTGTTTGTATTGGGGTTACTGGATCACAAATTAACCTGTAGTTATATAATTTGGTGAGTCAGTGGTGGTTCCATGGTAGAAATCTTGCCTTCCATGCAGGAGAGCCAAGTTTGACTCCCAGCCAATGTATCTCATGTGCAACAACTACTCACTTGTCAGTGGAGCCTTGCATGTTGCCATGATGCTAAACAGGTTTTAGTAGAGCTTCCAGACTAAGACAGACTAGTTCGAAAAGCCTGGTGTTCTATTTTGCAAATCAGCCAGTGAAAACCCAGTGGATCACAATATTCCAATCCGTAACTGATCATGGGGATGATGCAGGACCCAGCAGCATTTCCTTCTATTGTGTGTGGGGTCACTGCAAGTCATGGCCACCTTGATGGCAGATTGCTGCAACAGCAATATTGCCTAATAAGCAACTCTATTCAATATAGAACCCCCTCAAACGCAATATTCAAAAGCTGTTTTAGGATTCTATTTAGGAGGATGTGGAAGTTAAAAAGTTGAATTTTAAAAATCCATCTAAAGAGATCACAATGTGGAATTGTGTGATATCGATAATGCCGAAATTTATTATTTGAGCTTGGTATCTAAAGTGCAGCATT
The DNA here is from genome assembly GCF_000298275.1 of Orycteropus afer afer. Taxonomy (NCBI): domain Eukaryota; kingdom Metazoa; phylum Chordata; class Mammalia; order Tubulidentata; family Orycteropodidae; genus Orycteropus; species Orycteropus afer. The sequence continues at coordinate 12,037,110 of NW_006921617.1, read as the reverse complement.
ATCACACTCAACAACTTATTCAGTAAGCATTTACTGTGTGCTATGCATAAGACACTGTGCCTGGGTATGCAAAGATGAACTAGCAGTGTCTATGCTGTTCAGGAGCTCTGGTAGCATAGTGCCTAAAGGCACTTGACTGCTAACCGGAAGGCTGGCGGTTCAAACCCACCAGCCACTCCTTGGAAGGAAGATGGGGCAATCTACTTCTGTAGTGATACTGCCTCGGAAACCCAAAGAGGGGTCGCTATGAGTCGGGTCCGACTCGATGGCACATAACAACAACATGCTGTTCAGGTTTCACAGCCTAGTGGAGCAACCATTTGCCATGAGAATGAGCTACATATGACTGGAGATGTGTTACAAGGAGGACAACAAGGCTGCCAGGGAGTGAAGGAAGAGGAAGTATATTGTGTGGTTGGAGACATATGGTGACAGCCTCCAATGGTTTTGTGATGGCATCCTGGCCTTCAGAGTAACAACAGTTGTGCCTGCAGACACAGCTGGGAGCTCACAAGGACAGAACTGACGGATGTAGCCTCCCCAGGCCAATTTCTAGTCATTATGTGGCACTTCCTCAAGTGAGAAAGGTTACCGACCCTGCTGGAATGGAGAACTTTTTACATTTGTTAGACATTAAAATATTTGTGCACTGGAAGAGTTTTATTAGCTCTGCAAACCTTCACTTTTGCCACTGATGTAAACAAAATATTCTCAGTGAATGCCCATGACTCCACTCACAGATCAAGACCTCACTTTGTGAACTGTTCAAGTAGGAAAATGAGAGCTCTGGTTTGTAAGGAATCCTTCAAAATTCCAGGAATTCAATAAGAAAAAAGATTACTTCTGCAAATATTTTCATTGTAGGAAGATTTCCTGGTGAGTTAGGAAAGCTAGGTTGCCTTTCTAAGACTACTCTACTTTTCTGATGGGTTTTCACCAGTTACCTACTTCCTGCTTCTGAACTCACATCCATAAAATGGAAAGGCAGAATGGTGACAGGATTAGCTGCTCAAGCTGGTAGACCAGAGACTTGGGCTGGAGAACTGGCATGCCCAGCTCTGTGGTCAAGTTCCTGAACTCTTCAGGCTTCAGTTTCTTCATTGGACCACCTAGAATAATAACAGTGCCTATCTCACAGCACAGTCATGAGGATTACATTGAGATCTTGGCTGACAGAAAGCACTTGGGAAATGTTAGCTGCCATTACCACTACTGTAACTACCATTCCCATCACCAAAGACACAAAATGCTGATATGTACATGGCCCAGTGCCAAGTGTTCCCCACAGAATTTAGAGACATCTACTTGAAAAAAAAAATCAGGGTAGTTGTTACAGATCAAATTGTGTCCCCTAAAATGTGTCAAATTCTTGGCCCCTGTACATATGGATGCAATCCTGTTTGGAAACAGGTTTTCTTGGTTATGTTAATTAGATCATACCTGAATAGGGTAGATTTTAAATTGAGTCACTTCTGAATTATAAAAAGATCAGATCAGACACAAAGATTTCCACAAAAGGGAGTAGATGTTTTGTGAGAATCATCTACAAGTCAAGAAACCAAGGAATGCCTGGTACTACCTACAAGGAAGGAATCAGTGTAGCTGAGACTTTTAGCCTCTAGAACTGTGAGAAAATAAATTTATGTTCTTTAAAGCCACCCACTTATTGTATATCTTTTACAGTAGCACTAAGAAACTAAGACCAAATCGGTTGCTATGAAGTCAGTTCTGACTCACGGCAACTCCATGTGTCTCAGAGTAGAATTTTGCTCCATAGCGTTTTCAAACACACAAACGTGCTTGCACTATGAGATATATACAGAAGGGGTGAGTTTGTAGTCATAAATAATCTCAGTAGGAAATGTCTATTCTCAAAGACTTTCCCCAAGGTTTTTCTTTATGTCTTTGATCAACTTCCTAACTTCTTTGAACCCTTGATACCTCCTCTCTCCCTACTCACCTCCTTTCCTCTTAAGAAAACTCCAGGAGTTCC
>NW_006921617.1:11995913-12031897 GCF_000298275.1 Orycteropus afer afer | reverse complement strand
TATGGAAAGTGAATTTGCTCTGTAAATCTTCACCCAAATCACAATTAAAAAAAAGAAAGAAAGAAAGAAAGAAAACTCCAAAACTCACTGCCATTGAGTCGATTCTAACTCACAGCAACCCCCATTGGGCTTCCTAGGCTATTGGTATAAATCTTTATGGAAGCAAACTGCTTCATCTTTCTTCCACAGAGCAGCTGATGGGTTCAAACCATTGACCTTTTGGTTAGCAACCAAATGCCTTAACCACAACACCACCAGTGGCTTGAAATAGAAGTTTGTATTTTTATTTGTTTACCAAATGTGAGAAATAGCTCGAATGTTGTGCCAGGTACTCTTCTGAGCACTTTATAAATATTTAGTCTTCATAACAATCCTGCCATGTGGCTACTATTATTGAGGCCAGCCACTCACTGGGTCTGTCGCCCACAGGACACAGCCAATAAAGACACACTGAGGTGAAGAGCAAAAACCATGACTTTTAAGTTTGTGCACGAGCTGAGACAGACAGGGGAATTGCTCAAATTCTGTCTGTCTTGAAGCACTCCAAATTTCTTTTAGAGGGTGGGGATTACATCACAATAATGTTATACATATAATTTCATATGATTACAGGTTAAGCATGCACAGTAAGGGATACAAAGATGATTGTTCTTAGCATGTCTTTTATAATGTTAAATCTCTAGCCAGGGTGTGATTTTTAATACGCTAATGCTCCCTTTCACCCAGATTCAAGGTATTCCAGGGGCAGTATACATCCTTTTTGTTATCTCGTAAAAGCTATATTTTTCTTCTCTTGTCTCATTGGGGCTCTGGTGATATAGTGCCTAGGGCATCTGATGCCTGCTAACTAGAAGGCTGGCAGTTCAAACCCACCAGCCACTCCTTGGAAGGAAGATTGGGCAATCTACTTCTGTAGAGATACTGCCTTGGAAACCCAACAAGTGGTTGCCATCAATTGACTTGATGGCAGTGAGTTGTGTTTTTTTTGGTGTTGTTGCTGTTTTTAATCTCATTGGGAGAAACACTTCTGCCATAATGCCGTGCATTCTTTTAGGGAAATGCTGTGCATCATTTTCCCTCTTCGAAGTTATTGATGCTTCATTAATTGAATGGCATCAGTTGCTTCACAGATTTGTTCTAACTCATGAAACCTTCTGGCCATACTGTGAGGTGAGGGTAAGGGAGTAGGGTTGACCTGGAGAACTGGCTGCATCTTTAGGGGCTGAAGGGCTAGAAGAAAAGCAGGTTAGCACTGGATACAATAACATATTCCTATGATGGAAGGAAGGTCGGGCAATCCTACTTCCGTAGTGATACTGCCTCGGAAACCCAAGGAGGGGTCACTATGAGTCAGGGCCGACTCAACGACACATAACAACAACAACAACAACATGATTAACACTGGTACTATCATAACAAACAATGATCTTAACCATCCAAGATTGGGGAACCACAAAGTGAGCCAACTGAAATAGATTTCACATCCTCAAAGGGTTAACCACTGTTTAGCAGTGGATCTATCTTGTTGAAGCTTTTTAACAGTTCAGCTAAGGGCCTGCTGACCTTGCTCTATCTGGCCTTAGACATTGACTAAGGAGTAGTGAGTGCTATTAATATGTACACAAACCTTTCTGTGTGCTGCCAGCATTAAATCTAAGGGATCATATTTTGAAAAACTACAGTCTGAATGGAGCTGACCTTGATTTGGAGGGCAGATGTTATTATCTGAAATTGAGTTATCCACAGTGTCTAAAAAATAGAAAAATTTTTAACAAATTGATATCAGACATGAAGATCATCATAGTATTTTTCCCCAAACTCCATCATAGATATTAAGGTTTGTTGAGCTTTTTCCCAAGTGCTCCAGGTTAAATCTGAGGTAATGAGCTGAGAGTGGTAATTATTTCTGTTGGAGCTTCAAGGTAAAGCTGGTGAATCCCTCCTGCTCAAACCCATTCCAAAGTGCAAGTTCCCTCATGAACAGTGGGTCAAATTCTAAATGCTGATTTTTCATACAGCCAGTACAAGCCTGGGTGTCTGAGAGAATATGCAGTTGGTGGGAACTGGAAAATAGTCTTGGGAATGTTCTGGTTAGTCACAGGAAATCCCAGACAATCACAAACTATTGTGATATGATAATCATATTTAAAAGTCTAACCATCATAATCTGTCCAAATTTCATTTTGGATGTCAGCTGTCCACATTTTATTGCAATGGGGCCACTATCCCATAGAGGCAATGAATCTGGATGAGGTCCAGTGGATGCACAGGTGGCCAGGCTTTGTGATCCTAGCACATTGTACTGAATTTGGTTGCTGCTCTTGTTGAAGTGGATTAAGTAGATCCCTCTTGCTTAATCCAATATTCCTGATGAAGTGGGACAGGGATGACAGATCCCTAGGTACAGTGTGAGGAAGAGTTAGAACACATCCAGCAGTTGCTGGCCCATTGGGATTGATCCGGTAAGGTCTGCTGAAATTGGATGGGGGCATTAAATTTTCAGCCACTTTTACTGAAAGACACAAATAACAGGTCAAAAAGAAATAACAGAGAAGGCTTAATCAGTGCCCTGCTGTTTAAAAAGAAATTGAAAGCTTTCCACAGGTTCCATTTTCCAATTATTTTGACCTCTTTCATAATTTTCAATGGGTAGAGATTAATTAATTCACATGTAATGGATCTAAGGTTTCACGCCTTCCTACTTCACTGTGGTGTGAGTGGTCAGAGGAATGGTGTAAGGTCCTTTCTAGTTTAGTTGAAGAATTCCATCTTTCCAGATTGACACAAGGACTTGCTTCCCTGGAAGAAAATGATGAGTAGGAACGTCAAGGTGATAATTCTGTATTAAGTGATTGAACCCGTGTATTGAAGAAAGCACAGCAGACAAACCCTTCAAGTAAGAACAAATTCCCTCATTCCCCGATGCATACAGTTAATCTTCATTCATCAGCTCAAGGTTTCTGGAAAAAGGCTGGCCAAATAGGAGCTCAAATGGGTTCAGCTTTAATTTATCTTTAGGTGCTACACCCTCCTGTAACAAGGCAACTGGCAAGGCTTCTCTCCATGTTAATTTTGCTTCTTGGCAAATTTTTCCTTTTTGCCTCTTGAGTGATTGGTTCATTTGTTCAACTTTTCCACTTGACTGAGGTCTCCAGATTGAGTGCAGTTTTCAGGTGATGTCCAAATGCATGAGCAATTCCTAGAGTTACTTCTGCCATAAAATGTGGCCTGTTAGCACTCCCAATGCTGATGAGTAGATCAAAACATGTGATGATTTCCTGAATCAGTGCTTTCACAGCTTCCCTTGCTTTGCTGATTCTGCAAGGAAACACCTTCACTCATTCACTGAAGATATCTATAAGAGAGAGAAAAAAAAAAAAAAAAACTCACTGCTATCGAGTCAGTTCCAACTCATAGCAACCTCCTTTGGCAGTAAATCTTTATGGAAGTAGATTGCCCAGTCTTCCTTCCATGGAGTGGCTGGTGGGTTTGAACTCCCAGCCTTCTGGTTAGTAGTCAAATGCCTTAGGCACTACACCACCAGAACTCCTTGCAAGTATCTATGTTGCTGTTGTTACGTGCCACTGAGTTGTCTCCGACTCATAGCGACCCTATGGACAGCAGAATGAAATACTGCCAGGCCCTATGCCAGCCCCATGATCCTTGCTATTCCTAAGCCCATCATTGTAGCCACTGTGCCAATCCATCTTGTTGAGAGCCTTCCCCTTTTTCATTGACCCTCCACTTTACCAAGCATGATATCCTTCTCTAGGGAATGGCCCCTTCTTACAACATGACCAAATGTATGTGAGACGTAGTCTGGCCATTCTTGCTTCCAAGGAGCATTCCAGCTGCACTTATTCCAGGACATATCTGTTAGTTCTTTTAGCAGTTCATGGTACTTTCAGCATTCTCTGCCAGCACCACAACTCAAAAGTATTGATTCTTCTTCGGTCTTCCTTATTCATTGTCCAGCTCTCACATGCATATGAGACGATTGAAAATGCCATGGCTTGTGTCAGGTGCACCTTACTCTTCAAGGAGATATCTTTGCTACTCATCACTTGAAAGAGGTCTTTTGCAGAAGATTTACTCAATGCTATGCATCGTCTAATATCTTGACTGCTGCTTCCATTGGTATTGATTGTAGAACCAAATAATATGAAGTCTTCGACAACTTCAATCTTTTCTCCATTTATTGCAATGTAAAACATATCTATAAACCCTAGTAAATACCTAAAGTTTCTGACTGTGCATCTCAGCCAAGTCTACTTGCCACTGATCACTGGGATATGCTCCTTGAACATGAACCCCAGGTGAAAGGGGCTTTTGGATTATTCTTTGCACAAGTTAAGCAAGCTTGGCTCACCTGCTGGACAACTGAGTGTAGTCTAAATCACAAATTGTGCTGTTTTACCCACTTATATATATCTTCTTGATTAAAGTGGAAAGATTCATGAACTCTTTTTAACAAAGTCTATAGCATATATCCTTGAGGACTAAGGTGCACCTGACACAAGCCATGATATTTCCAATTGCCTCATATGCATGTGAGAGCTGGACAATGAATAAGGAAGACTGAAGAAGAGTTGATGCTTTTGAGTTGTGGTGCTGGCGAAGAATGCTGAAAGTACCATGGACTGCTAAAAGAACTAACAGATCTGTCCTGGAGGAAGTGCAGCCAGAATGCTCCTTGGAAGCAAGAATGGCCAGACTTTGTCTCACCTATTTTGGTCATGTTGTAAGAAGGGACCATTCCCTGGAGAAGGATGTCATGCTTGGTAGGGTGGAGGGTCGACGAAAGAGGGGGAGGCCTTCAATGAGATGGATTGACACGGTGGCTGTGATGATGGGCTCAAGTATAGCAGGGATTGTGGGGCTGGCGCGAGATCAGGCAGTGTTTCGTTCTGCTGTGCATGGGGTCGCTATGAGTCGGAAAACAACTTGACGGCACTTAACAACAACAACAACATAGCATATATTATGGGTCATTACTTTATAATCAGGAATGTTCTTTCATTTTCTAAATGAACAAGAACTGGTTATTAATAAATCATTAACATACTGCAAAAGGATTCTGTTCTGGAGCTGTAATCCTCTCTTGGAATCTTTTTATTTAAACATAAAGATTTCTTGCTTTTTCTCCACTGGGATGCAGAAGAAGGCAACTTTTAAATTTAGGGTTGAGAACCATGCAAATCAACTTGGCAAGGCTTGTAACAGAGGATAGGTGTTAGGGACCACAGGATGGATAGTCACAGTTACTTGGTTGGTAGCTTGAAGGTCTTGGACAAATTAGTACTCACTCAAGTTTGGCTTCTTGACAGGTAGTATCGGTGTGTTGAAAGGAGATTGACACTTTCTTAAAAATCCATGTTTGAGAAATGGATTCAAAATTGGTTTCAACTGATCTAAGCCCATATGTGAGTGGATATTGCCACACAGGGGGAGGCAAAAATCTCTGGCAATAGTTCAATACTCACAGGTATTGTATTTCTTGCTCATACTGGCTTCTCATTAGCCTAAACTCATGGAGCCACTGTGAGGTTAATTTCAGGTGGGAGATTTACTGTTTCAGTCTGAAGAATCAGGAGAGAGGCTTGCATTTTCCAGCCCTTCTCAGGAGGCACAGCAAGTTGTCTGTTTCAGAAGTAATCTGAGCTTGCAGTTTACACAGCACAACTCTTCCTAGTAGAGGGAACAGAAAATCAGACATATAAAGTAAATCATAGGTTAAGGCTTTGTTGCCAACAGAGCAGTTCATTGGTTGTATTATGTTCTGAGTAACTTCCTTTTCTGTTATTCCCATTACCAATACTTTTTCTTTGAGAGATACCCCTTTAAATTATTTAGAATTGAATGAGTACCTCCTATATCTAATAAACAATCTGCAATACGCAGATGACACACTTTGGTTGGTGAAAGTGAAGATGACTTGAAGCATTTATTGAAGAAGATTAAAGACACCAGTCTGCAGTATGAATTACATCTCAACATAAAGAAAACAAAAATCCCCACAACTAGACCAATAAGCAGCATCACGACAAATGGAGAAAAGATTGAAGTTGTCAAAGATTTCATATTACTTGGTTCCACAACCAACACCAATGAAAGCAGCAGTCAAGAACTCAGATGACATATTGCACTGGGCAAATCTGCTTGCAAAAGACCTCTTTAAAGTGCTGAAGAGCAAAGATGTCTCCTTGAAGACTAAGGTGCCCCTGACACAAGCCATGGTGTTTCAACTCATATGCCTGTGAAAGCTGGACAATGATTTTGAGTTGTGATGTTGGCAAAGAATACTGAAAGTACCACGGACTGCCAGAAGAACTAACAGATCTGTCCTGGAAGAAGTGCAACCTGAATGCTCCTTGTAAATAAGAATGGCCAGATTTCGTCTTACCTGCTTTGGCCATGTTGTCAGAAGGGCCCATTCCCTGGAGAAGGATATCATGCTTGGGAAAGTGGAGTGTCAATGAAAAAGGGGAAGGCCTTCAATGAGATGGATCGACACAGTGGCTGCAGTGATGGGCTCAGGTATAGCAAGGATTGTGAGGTTGGCACAGGACCAGGCAGTGTTTCATTCTGTTGTGCATAGGGTCGCTTTGAGTCAGAGCTGACTTGACAACACATTATAACAACAACTACAATAAATATCTAAGAAGTCTATCATTTTGCCCTTGACCATCATTTTAACCAGGGGTTCATGAGGGCTGACTGCAAGTTTCACCCCCAATCTCTGTCACTCCAAATCTTCTGGATTTTGGGTGTAGTTTAAGAAAACAGTATGGGGAGGACCTTTCTTTTCTTTATGCTTCATTTTGCCATGTTTCTTTCTATCAGCCCCCTGTGTGTTAGGACATTCTCTTTTCCACTGTCCATCCTGCTTGCACCAAACACACTGGGTTTTTCTCAGTTGAGGATGGTTCTGCATGGGTGGCCCCCTTTCTTACCTTGACCAAGGGGTACTGCTAATAGTGATGCCTGTGCTTTCATTTTCTGGGTTTCTTTCCTTTCCTGTGCCTATTCTTGGTTTGTATTGAAGACAATATCCACCAATTTTCAAATTCCATTCCCACTCCACCTTCTACTTTCTGAAGTTTCATTCTAGCATCAGGAGCACTCTGTCCTATAAAAATTATGTTGATTATCTGGGTCCTTGACATTCGGGGCAGTGACTTGCCAGAGGGGAAACACCTCTGCCCTTTCCCTAACCACATTCAGCACCACTATAGGTATCATAGGGAGTTAGGATTCAGGTTCCAGGAGGCCCTTAGGGGCTGAGGAATGGTCTACAGAAGAGGGAGCACTATTGTTTTTCTAATACAAAGATCTTCAGATATAACACATAACAATCTTGCTACATGATACTGAAAAGTTAGAATATGCTAAAAACATACCAAGAGTACAGCTCACAGCGACCCCTCCTTGGGTTTCTGATGTAGTATCTCTACGAAGTAGATTGCCCAGTCTTCCTTCTGAGGAGTGGCTGATGGTTTGAACCACCAGCCTTCTGGATAGCAGTCAAATGCCTTAGGCACTATGCCACCAGCACTCCTACCAAAAGTATTAGGCAAATATTATTGGCATATAAATTTTAACTTAGAGAAAATTTGGCAGTTCTCTTGATCAGACAATATGTGTCATAACATATTAAACAAACTTTTTTTCCTATTTTTCCAAGTATACTGATTTATATTAAAGTTTCTTAGAGTAACTATTCAACACCTGGATTACAAGCCAGGAGCAAGAAGTGGTTTTTCTTGGAAAGAAAAAAGAACTGAGATTTTTGGGTTGCTTTACAAAAAACATCAGCCATGGCCTTTAACTTGATACAAAAAAGCAGAAGCTTAGACATGGCAACCTTCCAGAACAAAGGAAACAGAAAAATTATATCTGCTTAAAACCCAAGCTTATAAAATATCATATTACATAAACATACAGAAAACTCAGTTTCCTAAAATATACACAGTAATTCTTTAGTAAGATTGACTCATTTTAAAAGAAAAATAGGTTTTAAAATAAAATGTATTACAGTCTCAGATGGAGAGATTTTATTCAGAATTTTTTAAAATTAAAATTGAAGATTAAAGCTTTTATTTCCCAATTCTTATGAATACATTATTAAATTTTCAGTTACAAATAAACAGGAACCTCAATCATATCAAACAAATATCTTTAACAAATTTTCCAATATTCCTTGCCTTTGTTATTGTTCTGGTTACCTAGTGCCTCTCTGACAAGAATATACCAGATATGGGATGGCTTGAACAAACAGGAGTTTATTCTCTTACAGTTTGGAGGCTTTAAGTTCAAGTTCAAAGTGCCAGGGGCTGGGTGAAAGCCCCTCAACCTTGGGCTTCAGCTCTGCTTCCTGCTCCTGGCCCACTGGAGCTAGAGGTTTTTCTTCACTCAGCTGCTGGCTGCTGAGGCTGACAAGCCCAAGGTTGACAAGTAAAAAGGGACAATCCCGATGTTACCAAATCACATGGTAGGCCATTAATTCAAGTCCATTCAAAGTCCCAAGGTTGGCAGAGCACGGCAGGCTGCCGAACAACTCAGCTATGTATAGGATTCAAGCATGCATAAGCTAGAGACCATTCCCAAAGCTGTTTCTTATATACAGGAAGCAGACCACATCCCTAAAGCAGCTACTCAGCTGCTTGTGGTAGGTCCCACCATGGAGCTGATTGCCAGTCTCATCATGGGGAATAACTACCACCAGCTTCCCAGCCAGTCAACTAGGCCTAGCCAAGTTGACATGCAAACTTAACACGACAGTTATATATTTCTCATATTATAATTCTCTTAAAAAATATGAACACATTTACTATTAGATGCAGATAAACATACACATCCTTCTATTCTCTGTGGCATGTATTTAGCCTTCTATTAAACTTTCCTCTGACCTTGTACTATTTACTATATACCCTCAAGTTTAGCTTTTATTATCTTTCATATTCTGACATAACTAGCCATTCTATTTCAAGATGAAACAACTCTCTTTTTAGCTCTTAAAAAATTTAACCTTTTCTTAATCTTTTGGAGGAAAATCTTACTTTCTTTCTGCAAGTCCTTATTTTGTCACTGTGATAGTTGGAGCTGTGTGTCAACTTGGCTGGACCACAATTCTGTGTGGTTTAAGCAATTGTGATGTGGGTTGTTCCAATGACGGGATCAGATGTATATGTTTTGAGCAGCCAATCCATTGAAAGGGAATTTCCCTAGGGCTGTGGCCTGCTTCCAGTATATTTATGGACATCCTGGGAAAAGAGACACTCTTCTGTGGATTGGAATTCTATTGTGCTGCCTACAACTGTCTGTGAGCGAACAATCCACCATTTGGCCTGGAGATCTTGGATTTGTCATTCATTGGAGTCAACAGACAGTATACTGCCTGCAAACCTTGAGCTAGTCAGCCCCTGCAGCTGCAAGAGTCAGAAAAAACCTCCAGCTTGATGTTTGATCCAAGAACTTGCGACTTGCCAGCTTCTATAAGTGTGTGAACCATTTTCCTAAGATAAATTTCTCTTTTTTTATCTCTCTCTATATAAACTTTACTGATTTTGCTTCTCTAGTGAACCCAGTCTAAAACATTTGGTACCAGGAGTGGTTCTAGAGAGACAAAATCATAAGGATGGGCTTCCTAAATTGGTTCTCCAATTTGATTAATCGTAAAGGTACCGGTGACTCTGCCTCTGTTAGTAAAGAGGGTCCTGCTAATCTCTGGTGTGAGGTGGCAACATTAGTATGCAAAATAGCACCACCAATAGATCAAGTACTTGTGAGAAGTACTCGCATATTTGACACTTTTCTGCAATTTTGTCAGCATGAGGAGTATAAGGAAGCTGGTTGGTTGGTCCTACTTACACTAGACAAAGTGGTGAAAGAGCGAGATGAGCTCAGAGCTGCTAAGTCCCGGCTTAAGCACCGCATAAAAGACCTCAGTGCTTCCAGTTGTGCTCTGAAAGAAAGACTTATTTCTTCTCGTAACAGAGCTGATATTGTCAAAAAACAAACCCAGAGTCTTATTGTAAGGGTGGCTGAATTACAATGCCAATAAAATTATCAACCCACAATGGTGTCTGAAGTTAAAGTAAGGGGATTGATTCAGAAAAAATGGGATCCTGAAATCTGGAATGGGGACATATGAGCAGATAGTCAGGTAGATCAGGATATGGAGCTTGTAAATTATGTTGAATCCCTCCCATCTGAAGGGATTACTGTAAAACCATTACCCCCTCCACCTCAGTTTGATGGGATTAATCTGACTGTTCCTGATGGGTCACTGCCTGAGGCAGAGGCCATGGAAGACATTGTTGAATGTTCTCAGGAGCTTCCCCAACCACCCATTATTGCTGCTAGACCTATAACTAAAGCTAAGGTCCAAGTGAGCCCCAAAAGGTGAACTACAAAGTGTGACTGAGGAGGTGGTATGCTATACCCAAAAAGACTTACTTGATTTTGCTAACATGTACAGACAGAAACCTGGAGAATATATATGGGAATGGCTACTGAGGGTGTGGGATAATGGTGCAAGGAATGTAAGATTGGATTGTTGTTGTTGTTATGTGCTGTCCAGTTGGCCCCGACTTATAGCGACCCCTCCTTGGGTTTCTGAGGCAGTATCACTATGGAAGTAGATTGCCCAACCTTCCTTCGAAGGAAGATTGGGTCAGTCTGAGTTTATTGATTTAGGACCACTAAGTACAGATTCTTCATTCAATGTTTCAGCTCCAGAGGTTAGGAAAGGATCTAATAGTTTATTTGGTTGGCTTACTGAGGCATGGATTATGTGGTGGCCTACCTTAAGTCAAGTTGAAGTACCAGACATGCCTTGGTATAATGTAGAAGAAGGTATCCAGAGGCTTAGGGAAATTGGCCTGTTAGAATGGATTTATCAGATTAGACCCCTAGAGCCAGAATTGTAGAGTCCAGAAAACATGCATTTCACCAGTACGGTGAGGAATAAATTTGTGAAGGGAGCTCCAGCATCCTTGAAGACTGCTGTGATTTCTATTTTATGTAAAATTGATTTGACAGTGGGAACTGCCCTGATTGAACTAAGACACTTACCTACGATGGGGCTGATTGGACCCTGTGGTAGTAGGGGCCAAATGGCAGCAGTTAATTGACAAAGGCAAGGTGGGCATGGTTAACATAAGGGAGAGCAGCGTCAAAACAGTAATCAGAATACTCTGACTCATGTAGAATTATGGCATTGGCTACTTGCGCATGGTGTTCCCAGTAGTGAAATACATGGCAAGCGTACTAAATATTTACTTGATCTATATAGACAGAAGAATTCTAGGTCACGTGAACAGCAGCCTAGATTGAATTGCCAGAATACAGAGTCACAGCCTCTCAATCAATTCCTAGACTTGAGTCAGTTTACAGACCTACAATCCGTTGAATGAAGGGGAGGCCAGGTCCCTTTGAGGAAGGACCCCACTACATTGCCAAAAATTTATAATGTCAGTCTTTCTTCCAGGCTTCTTCAAAGTGATCTGAGGCCTTTTATGAGAGTGACTGTTCACTGGGGAAAAGGAAATAATCAAACTTTTTGGGGATTACTGGACACTGGCTCTGAACTGACACTAATTCCAGGAGAACCAAAGTGTCATTGTGACCCACCAGTCAGAGTGGGGGCATATGGAGGTCAAGTTATTGACAGAGTCTTAGCTAAGGTGCATCTCACAATGGGTCCAGTGGGTCCCCAAACCCATCCTGTAGTGATTTCCCCAGTTCCAGAATGCATAATTGTAATAGATATACTCAGCAATTGGCGAATTTCCACATTGGGTCCCTGACACGTGGAGTAAGGGCTATTATGGTAGGAAAAGCCAAGTGGAAGCCATTAGAACTGCCTCTACCTACAAAAATAGTAAACCAAAAGAAATACCGCATCCCTGGAGGGGTTTCAGAGATTACTGCCACCATCAAGGACTTGAAGGATGCAGGGGTGGTGATTCCCACCACATCCCCATTTAATTCACCTATTTGGCCTCTGCAAAAAACAGATGGATCTTGGAGAATGATGGCAGATTATCAAAAACTTAATCAGGTGGTGACTCCAGTTGCAGCTGCTGTTCTTGATGTGATTTCATTGCTTGAGCAAATTAGTACATCTCCTGGTACTTGGTATGCAGCTGTTGATCTTGCCAATGCCTTTTTGTCAATACCAGTTTCAAAGGACCAGCAGAAGCAGTTTGCCTTCAGCTGGCAAGGCCAACAGTATACTTTCACAGTGCTTCCTCTGGGGTGTATCAGCTCCCCAGCACTCTTTCTCTCTCTTTGCTTCTGTAGAGAACCCAATCTAACACAGTCACAAAGTTATGAAAGCTTCTATACACATTTCCTCATTCCACGTCCATTCCCATGTACAAAACAAATTAAGTTGCCATATTGTATTATATAATTCAGTAAGACATTCTCATGCTATTATCCACCATCTCCCAGAGCATACTGGAGCCAAGCAATATTACACAAAAATTTTATTGTGGATTTTTTCATAGGATCTGATCCAAAATAAAACCAATTTTTAAAAATACAGTCTTAGGGGCCACAATCTAGTATTTGGCTAGCCTGAGTACCCACTTTCCTTTGTGGAGGAACCTACATTTTGTTGACACTAGATTAGCTTTAAGGGCTATTGCAACCTGCTTTCAGACAATCACCAGAGTAGCTTCATGAGATATGCTGTGGTAGTTAATTTGTGTGTCAGTTTGTCTGGGCCTGGTTTTGAGTGGCTGGGCAGCTGGATATAGTTATTTCCCATGATGAGACTGGTAATCCACTCCATGGTGGAATCTGCTATGAGCAGCTGAGTGGCTGTCTTAGGGATGTGGTCTGCTTCCAGTATATAAGAGGCAGCTTTGAGAAAGGTTTAGATTTTTGACACTCTTGGATTCAGCATTTAGCCAAATCTTCATTTAGCAGCCTGCCGTGTTTCCTATTAACCTTGAAACTGTTTCTGGACTTAAATGAGTGGCCTGCCATGTTGCTTGATGATCTTGGGACTGTGCCATTTTACTTGTTGACTTTGGATTTGTCAGCCTCAGCAGCCAGCAGCTGCCTTGGTTAAGAGATGCCTCCAGCTCCAGTGGGCCAGGAGCAAGAGGCAGAGCTGAAGCCCAAGGTCAAGGGGCCTTCACCCAGCCCCTAGAGCTGGCACATTGAACTCAGACATCTAGCCTCCTAAACTGTAAGAGAATAAATCCCTGTTTGTTAAAGCCATCCACTTTTGGTATTTCTATTACAGCAGCCTAGAGAACCAAAACATATGCCTTACTCGGTCTCAGCTAATTATCCTTACCCTCTACACAGGGAGCCTCAAACTCCCTCTTCCTCTGGGCACTCCCTGTTAAATAGTCTTCAAACTCATCACTGATAGTGTCACTTTTGAGTCCACCACTCAGGGTCAAAAAGTCCACCTCTGGAGGAAACGGTTCCAGTGCGCACTTGGTGTAGCTCTAAACCCTGGTAGTCCAGGGCAGACTCCAGATCTGGGCATGCCCAAATGGTGAGTCCTTTCCTATCCACCAAACTGATGCCAGCCAATCACTGGGTTCATTGCCAAGAGTGACTTAAGCTCAAAAAGACACACCCAAAGTGAGGAACAAAAAAAGATGTGGCTTTTATTATACACAAGCTGAGACAGCAAGGAGAATCCCTCAAATTCTGTCTTCCTCTAAGTGCTCTCCAAACAAAAAAAAAAAAAAAATTCAAACTCATTGCCATCAAGTTGGAGCTGACTCATAATGACCCCTCCTTGGGTTTCTGAGGTGATATCACTACAGAAGTACATTGCCCAACCTTCCTTCTGAGGAGTGGCTGGTGAGTTTGAACTGCCAGCCTTCTGGTTGGCAGTTAAATGCCTTAGGCACTATGCCACCAAAGCACCCAAGTGTTCTCCAAGTTTCCTTTATGGGGGAGGATTACATCATAGCCATGTTATATATACAATTTCATATGATTACAGGTTAAGCATGCCCAGTAAGGGATACAAAGATGATGGTTCTTAGCCTGTCTCATTATAACATTAAATCTCCAGCCAGGGGTATGATTTTAAATATGATAGTACTTCTTTTCAGCCAGATTCAAGCTATCCTAGGGGTAGCAAACCTATTTGTTATTTCTCAAAAGCTACATTTTTGTTCTCTTATCTCACTGGGAGAAATATTGTAGAACTCCTAATGAATACTGTGCATTCTTTTAGGGAAATGCTGTGCATCATTATTACCACTCCCTTTTTATAGATCAGGAAAATAAACAGAGAACTTACATGAGGATACACAGAGTTACAGAGCTGGAACTTTAACCCAGGCTTCTATGTCTTAACTGCCACAAGGGTGCTTAATCTAGTTTCAGACCACAAGTATAGCCAGATTGTGCAGCTGGTTCACCACCTCTAACAGTGAGTAGGCTCTTTCCTATTAACAGAGCATTTTTCACTTCTGCCCAGAGCATGATGAGATCTTTACAGAAAGATGTCTTTGAAACACAGAGGCTGACAGCTTTACTTGTGGATCCACACTGTAGTTTGGGGCTAGAATTGGCTGGACACCAGCTATGTGGTACTCTGTGAACACTTTTTTAAATGGTGTAATAGTCACATTGTTATTGTTGGATAATTGCATGCCTTTAATTTGTGGTATTATAAACTGAGCAGTAACCTGGCTCAGGAGTAGCCAGAAAAAGTTATTTGATATCCATTAAGTCAGGTTTCTGTTTTTATTCACCTTTGCAGAGGTGAATATTATTATGGTCAGGAAAAAGCAACATCATAAGCTACTCTAATGGATGTCTCCTGACTGGGAGAGTAAAAAAGGCACCTTCTGAAAAAGGTTGGCAAGAAGTCGGCTTTCTTCCCTAATAGGTGAATATGCTTTTTTTTAAAATATGGATTTTAAAGGGGAAACAAAGTAACATCTTTTTCAGTCCATAAGCATGAAATACTGATTTTTTAAAAAAAAAAAAACCACTGCTACCTAAATGTTTTCCTTATGCAAAAATTTCAATAGTTCAACATAAAACAAAATATTAAGTCATGTACAATAATAACTTACATAGTAAATATGAAGTCTCTATATAGTAACCAGGAGTACCTGGATGGTGCAGATGTTTACCATGTTTGGCTGCTAACCAAAAGGATGAGTCCACCCAGAGGTACCTCAGAAGAAAGGCTTGGCATTCTACTTCCAAAAACTCACCCACTGAAAACCCTATGGAGCACAGCTCTATTCTGACACACATGGGGCCACCATCAATCAGAGCCAATTCAAGGGCACCTGGCTTGGTCTGGGTTTTATATGGTAACTACACTGAAAATCTGGGTGTTCAGCCTCAGCTATTGTTTTTACTCAGTGTTCTGTGCTTTAGTTGATTGACTATATATTTACAGATAAAGACTGGATTATTTAGATAGCATCTTCCACCAAAACATATTTTGGTGGTTTGAAAATTGGAGCCTAAATTAACTGTTCAGTCTTGGAGGTGAATTTTTATTTAGATTTGCCTGTAGGTTTGTATCTAACCTGACAGAATCCAAAGCTCCAGATCAGGCATTTATTAGGGTCTTCTTGGGGCCCTTACAGAACTATATGCAGGGAAGAGGGCTTTAGCCATTAGTTAGTAATTAATGTTGGCAGAAAGTAGTAATATTTTGACCATTTTATGGATGGAGCAACTGAGGCACTGAGAGGTTAAATGGCTTGCCCTTGATAACAAAGCTCAATAGATCCAGGAGAACCCAAATCTCATGGAGGCTGGACTAGTTCTAGGGATTCTGCACATAATTCTCACCAATTCTAAATTTTGCAAGTTAGAATTCCTGCACTTGCCCTCAGGTAGATTACCAGAACGAAAAGGAGAAGATATTGACAATCAATTGCCAGGGAACAGGAGCTCCAAAAGTTTGTTTTGAATAACAAAACTGCCATGGTTGGGAATTTTTCCCGTGGAGCTGACCGTCATGGACATGGATGCCGCTGGCTTTCTGCTGATCTCTGCGAGTTTCAGTCCATGAGGATTCAATCAGCCCCGGACCGCTGGGCCGGTGGGGGAGGGGCTGGCGGACTGTAAATCTGGGAGAGCTGCAAGTATTCAGGGTCTTGAACTTTATCAGGTTTGAATGTGTGATTGTGAAAGTAAAGAGCAGAGAAATGACAGCACTCTGTAAATCAAACCCAGGGAAGATCAGGATTGTCAAAGACAAGAGAAAAACAGGCTCTGGGCACAAACCCTGCCTAAAACCCACAGGCATGGGAATACTTTCATGTTTCTTTCGGACTTTGCCTTCTGAAAAACAAATCTCTTGCACCGTCATTTTA
Organism: Orycteropus afer afer; assembly: GCF_000298275.1. Taxonomy (NCBI): domain Eukaryota; kingdom Metazoa; phylum Chordata; class Mammalia; order Tubulidentata; family Orycteropodidae; genus Orycteropus; species Orycteropus afer. The sequence continues at coordinate 12,015,566 of NW_006921617.1, read as the reverse complement.
TCTACAGAACAGTATTCTTTGTTATAGCCCACGGATTTCTTTCTAAAGGGTTCATTATTGAGGATAAAATGAACTTATTTTAGAAGATGAGGTGCTACAAGAAAAACAAAAGTAAATTAGTTGAAAATAACTGGAATGGCTCCAATTTTCCATTATCGATAACATGCTCTGTACTTTCTCTGAGATCTTTCTTTTTTTACTTCCTTCAAAAAAAAAAAAATCACGTAAAATAAATCTGCATAGACTGCAATGGCAAATTGAAACGTAAAAAGCATGACAACCACATCAGTTCATTTGCTTATTTTTAGTATCTAATGCCTTCAAGGTTGCCCTCCTTATGTTAATTCACTCCTATCTACTGCCAGAAGTCCTCAGGGTGGACTGCTCCTGACAACTGGGATTCTTGGAGCAGAGGAAGAGCCTCAAGACAAGTATCACTGTCCTGTAAGGGACATTGCAGGTTTGCTGCTGGGATTTGTAAGAGGAACAAGGAGTGTTTCCTCTAGAAAGGAACCAAGAACAAGTACAGGATCTAATGTGGTTGCCCCTCCCCCAGAGACTACCCCCATCTTCCCTACCTACTACCTACTGCCACCCAGTTGATTCTGACTCATAGTGACCCCCATTGGGTTTCTGAGGCGGTAAATGTGCATGGAGTGGCTGGTGGGTTTGAACCGCCAACCTTCCAGTTAGCAGTCAAATGCCTTAGGCACTGCACCACCAGAGCTTCTTCCTCCTGTTCTCTACTACTGTGCAATAGATAAGATCCACACTTAAGTAAGGAGGAAAGACCTGAGACTTCTGGTGAACAGTGGATCTCAGTTGAAAGGAAGCTCACAGAATTTCTTTCCTGGGAACTAATTTAGCTCCAGGGGCTAGTTGAGTCACACAGGAAACAGAAATGTGGATTTGTATATGTGAATCTATTCTATAGTGCTTACTATGTGCCATATATTAGTAGCACTTCACATATACAAAAGTTTAAAATCGTCACAGCAGTCCTGTGAGGGAGGTACTGTTATTGTCTGTATTTCACAGATGAGGAAACAAGCTTACGGAGGTTAGGCATCTTGCCTGGGTCACACAACTAGAAGTGGCAGTGTCAGGATTCAAACCCAAGGTAGGCTAGTTTGGAGCTCTCAAACCAAAACCAAACTCACTGCTGTCAGTCATAGCAACCCTCATGAGAGTTTCCAAGGCTGTAAATCTTTATGGAAGTAGATCACCTTATCTTCCTTCTGCAGAGCAGCTGGTGGGTTTGAATTGCTGACTTTCTGGTTAGCAGCCAAATGCCTTATTCAGTATGCCACCAGAGCTCCTTAGAAATTCCCTCAGTGTGCAAGCTAGAGCGGCACCCTTATTTTCAAACCCACTGTGAAGCCTATTAGAACTGGCACTTGGGTACTCTTCTAAAGAGAGAAGAGCAAAGCCATCTCCTTTCATCTCAGAGGCCGTCTGTGGAACAGCCTGACTAGCATGACAGAGGTGCCAACCCTCCAGACTGTAAACACTTCAACACTAGGCGCTAACCCTTGGGTTTCTTCTTCATGCAGTGCAAACTCGGTACATATTAGGCAAGTGGTAGGAAAGTGGAGGACTATGCGTTGTCTCCCTTCAGTCTTAATTCTCTGCATATTTGCAACATAGCTGAATAGAGAAGTCATATTTCTGCATGGCAAATGCAATATATAATATACATATACATTTTATTTCATGGACTTTTTTTTTTAAATTGATTTGAGGAGGGGTCGTTAGGTCATTAGTAACATAGTGACTCTCCAAAAGCCTATCATCTCCTTTTTCCTTCTTCCACTTGACAATGCCCTCAAATCAGGAACAAACAAAAATAAGGAAGGTCTCTCCATTAAGACAGTTTTGAGGTGGTGGGTTTCTGGATCCAAACCCTAGAATTGACATTGCCTGGGAGCTCTGGTACACAGTGCCTAAGGCATTTGACTGCTAACTGGAAGGTTGGCAGTTCAAACCCACCAGCCAATCTGTGGAAGGAAGACAGGGCAATCTACTTCCATAAAGATTTACTGCCTTGAAAACCCAAAGGGGTCACTATGAGTTGGAATCAACTCGATGGCAGTAAGTTTGGTTTTTAGTTTCCATACCCTAAGATAACAGTGGAATCCTGGGAGAGCCCAGGTCCCGCCTGTCTAGTGGAGTGGACATTCCTGTCTCATTTTCATCCTCTTGGAAACACAAATGATTCATTTCCCTTGGATGCTGTGATTTTTCCCATCCCTGGAGACTGGGTGAAGGGGAAGACAGAAGACATGGGAAGAAGCTTCCTTGCAGGGAAGCTCTGCCACCTCAGCTTCTTATCCTACCCAATTTCAAAGTGGTAGAAAGCCTGGGAGACTGGAGGTTCAAACCCAAAAGCAAGACCAGGCTTGTCCTGGTCTGGAGGATGGGAAATGTCCCATCTTGGAGGTGCACACCCTGGAACTGGGTCTCTCTCTTTCTCCCACACTCTTCCCTTTCATTCCCACTTAAGGGGAGCAGAAAGACTCATGAAGAGGGAAGACAAAAACCTCAGCATCTGACTTGGGGAGTCACTGTAGAGTCTTGGATCAGGAAAATGAATATTCTTTGCTTCGCCATTTGTGAAAGTGAAGGGGTCACCTCAGGGCAGGGCTCAGCTGGCAGCCCCTAGGCTTTATGGAGTGATGCCAACAGTAATTAATATGGATATATAACATAATTGGTAACCAAACCTTCTTGAGGATGACTAAACGAACGATAGGACCTCTGCCTCCCACCTGCACGCTGGCAGTCTAGTCCACACCCTCGCCATTGGACTCAGCCTTATCCTGCTGCCCAGTTCCACCACCACATCTGACTAGGGTTCAAAATGAGATCTCCTCAAGATGACCAGAGCTGTGGCACACACACTGACCCTTAGCAGAACTGTAGAAATCGGGGTTGATTGTGCTTGGTGGTGGAAGGGTTTTGCTTCTATTATTTAGTGTCAGAAAACACTGAAAATGAGATGGTCATCTAGGCCCAGTGGCATAGGGCCTAAGGCACTTGACTGCTAACCAGAAGACTGGAGGTTCAAACCCACCAGCCACTCCTTGGAAGGAAGATTGGGCAATCTACTTCGTAGTGACACTGCCTTGGAAACCCAAGGAGGGGTTGCTATGAGCTGGGATCTACTCCACAGCAGTGAGTCGAGCTCTATTGAAAGGAAGATGGGGTGATCTTTCATAAAGATTTACATACAGCCTTGGAAACCCAAAGGGGGACGGTATGAGTCAGAATCAACTTGATGGCAGTGAGTTTGGTTTGAGCTCTATTTAAGTAGCACAGTGCCTGAGGCATTTGACTGCTAATCAGAAGGTTGGTAGTTTAAACTCACCAGCCACTCTGCAGAAGGAAGATGAGGCAATCTACTTCTGTAAAGATTTACCGCCTCAGAAACCCAATGGGGGTCGCTATGAGTTGGAATTTATTTGATGGCACTGTTTTTTGTTTGTTTGTTTGGTGGGGAAGTGGTTAATGGCTCATCTGCTAACGGAAAGGTAGGCGGTTTGAACCCACCAGCCACTCGGCGGAGAAAAAATGTAGCAAGTAGTGTGCTTCCATAAAGATTTGCAGCCTTGGAAACCCTGCGGGGCAGTTCTGCTCTGTCCTATAGGCTTACTCTGAGTCAATCAACTTAACCTTAGTGGGTTGAGCTCTGTTAGTTTTTCTGCTACGTGCAGGGGGCTTTAGGGAACGCCATCTTCCGCCTCCCACTCCCCTCAGGGCTTGGCACTTCCAGGCCCAGGAGCCTGGGCGCTTTCCACATTCCCGGGGCAGCGGCCCGGCCCATCCCAGATCTGGGGCTGCTGAAATCGGGATCTCAGGGTGTCAGGGAGCAGCCAGGCCTTCGGGAGGGAAGGCAGGCGCCTGTGTGGAATGTCTTTATCGGACTGGAAAGCCGCAAGCTTCTCCATCGCTTCTTTAAGCGATCAAGGAAAGACACCTTTCGATCTTTTGTCAGACATCTTGGCCCTTAATAGCTAAATTTATTTGGTTTAAAGCGGCCATGGGAGAAGCAGGGAGGGAAAATCTTTCGTCGGTCATTGGGTGGCCTAGATAACAAGCTTTAAAAAGAGAGAAGAAGAAAGTAAAAAGGTTAATGGATGAGGGGAGGGCTAGAAGGCGCCCAGCGTGGGCCTTTTACAGCGACCCTCCCCCGGCCACCCCCTTATCGCGGCCCTAACTTACCGGCAGCGTAAGAAGTACATTAAGTCACGTAAACAGCGCGCGGAGAGGAATGCCACCGCGGTGACCTTTCGTGAGCCGTCGCAGCGAGCCCACCTCCGCGCCGCGCTGGCGGCCGCCGGCGGCGCGCGGGGTCGTCCTGGGGCTGCGCTGGGCTAGGAGGCCGCGACCGGGCCGGGCCCTACGGCCGCCGCGCTGCGCTCCCCCAGCCTCTCTGCCGACTGGCCGCGGCGCCGGCGTGCGCTCTGCGGTGGGAAGAGGGGCCTGGGGCTTGGCGCAATCTCTCGGCCCCGCAGTTCTCGCGCTTCCGCCGCCACCACCTGACGTTCCTAAACAGTATTTTTTATTTTTAGAGAATTTTAAAAAAAGAAAAAGAATAAGAAGGAAAGAAAATGACCGAGTTCTGCCTGTGTTGGGCTGACGGCCGCTGAGTGGGGGGGACTCCTTGCCCCGACGGAGCTAGGGGGCCGGGCTGCTGGGTGGGGGCACCGAGGTGACCCGGTGTCCTGCAGCGAATGCGCTCCTTGCACCAGAAGAAATATGGTATAATGGGAAGGTCTAGTTAATCTGTTTTGCTTTTTAAAATCTAAAGTTAAAAATATGTTTTGAGTAAAAAATGATGTTCTTTTTCTTTCTGGAACGTGACTGGAGCAGCCCAGAGAATTGAGAAGTAGCAATATGAAGAGCTTGAATTGGGAGGGGTAACGGTGTTTGGCAGCGCGGATCCTCGAACCAGGTCGCGCTGCCCTTCTGGAAGCAGCACGTGGTGGGGCCCTCTGATCGCCTCTTCTCGGGGAGCAGAGCCCCAGCTGCCTGCCCACTGGGCTGCTAGGTTCCTGTTGAATTCGAACCGCGAACCGTGCGGTGACACAGCCCAAACAAATTAGACCTGGAGACAGGCCGCGTTCTGGAGCCAGTGCTCCCCGAGAGCAAGGGCAGTGACGCCGTGAGGGTCAGCTCACTCCGCAGGGACTCCTTGGGTCTAAATGTTCCCGAGAGAAACGGTTTTGTTCAAGATTAGTAAATTCCAAAAGAAGAGCCAGGCAGGTAGGACGACACACCAAGAAAACAGGAGCTTCTAAGAGTCCGCCTGTCTCCTTATGCATTTCAGTGGGCTTTTGCTAACTTTTGGACTTCTCTCTAGTTTGGGGGCGCTTCCGGTTCCTACGCACCCCCGTTTTCTGCTCGCCTTTTGGCCCAGCTGGAGCACTCCGAGGGAGCGCTGAGCCCGGGGCCTGGGGTGGGTGGCGGCGGTATCTTTGAAAACATTCGGCTTCCCCAGCTTGCTATCCCCAGCGCCAAAGTGGACACGTTCGGAAAACAAAATTGGAGGGGGTAGGCAGTCGGGTTTTCTGTCTGAGTCAACTCTTCGGCTTAAACAGTTTTATTTTTAAATCAACTGACAAGAAAAACATTTCACTTCCCATTCCCTCGTTTGGTTGGAAACCCAGACTAAAGAAAATAAAATTCGTGACTCTGAAAAGAAGCAAACAATGAATTTCCTTTTCTCTCCCTCTTTTTTCCCTTTTGTTTCAGGCAATGTTGGGAGAGAGACAGACAGATATTGTGGATCTGGAGGGGAAAATGCCAGGTCCCTTCACCAACTCTGAGAGCCCAAACGTTGTGGAGTCGATCAATGTCTGCCCCAGCCGCGCCAGGGCCAGCGCGCCTTCCCTGTGCTACTGCCGACCTGCAGGAAGGGCAAGTCCCCGGGGCTTACTAGCTCTGGTTAAAGGAAATGCACAGACACCTCTCGTACTTGCAAATATAAAGAAACGCACACGGCAGGGGTCAGGCTTTCGCCGGGGCTCAGTCTCCAAGGGGTTCAGAGTTGGAGGCAGTAAACGCTAACTTGGTAAAAAGCATGTATTTGCTAACTCTTCATTGGAAATCACCTCACTGAGATCTGAATTTTTAAAAATTGCTTTTAATAGCAAACCTGAGAAGCATTATTTCCAAAACATTTGCACTGAAAGGAAATCAAATGTCCACAACATTTATGTAACTGTTTACAAACGAACTTCTGAAAAACCCACTCCACTTAGAAATTTGGTTGCAACTCACGAAAGAACCAAAAGGAAGGCTTTTGGAGCCCTGGTCGGTGTAGAGCGGCCACCAGACGCCTGGCTATCTGTTCTGGTAGTCGCATTCGATCGAACTTGGGTTAAAATTTAAAGCCCCTGGATCCAGCTCCAATCGCCAGTCTTCGTTCCAGAGTTTTCTACTTTCAACCTTTACAAAATGCTGCCACGCTGAACCTGGGAGCTGCCGCGGTGATTGGGGGAGGCAAGCAGGAATGTAATAAAAGTGACTAAATTGGACAACAACGGTTTATGGATCTTCTCAGTAGCAATTTAAAATTCAGAAGTGTTTAGCAGCAATTTACAACGATCAGTGAAAAAAGATGAATTATATTGAACTTCCTCGATTCCGCTCCCCTCCCCCACTCTTCCAACCTCTGCCCACCCCCCCCATCCCTAGGTTCACAGCTCACAGTTAAATTGGGAGAAGCAGACACGTGCGGCATCTCACAAGCGCTGGAAACCACACAATGCACCTACCTACCCCGACTCAACTCTGCTTAGGTTCCTTTCCCAGCCCCAACTGGACACACAGACACACACACAGAGACACAACAACAACCACCAAAATGGGACCTCAAACGTTTTCAGGAAGACTGACCTTTAGAAAATCATCGACACCGTTGGTTACCTGGGGGGGGGGGAGTGTCAAAATCCACTCCCACAAAACAATTCCTGCCTTAATTAAATTCTCTCTCAGCAGTTTCTTGGGGGAAACGTCTGTCGGAAGAAATCCTTTTTGTGAACGAATGGGAGCGAGACCTATATCAAGGCTCCTGCGGTGGACAAGCCTGCGGCCCCGCAAGTCGTTACTGACAGATCGGCGCTGATAACCCTGCGACGTTCATTTCCAGTCACTTTGCCCGCTAAGGACCGTATCAGTTTGTACACAGTTGTGATAACCATTTGGAGGGAGCGAAGAAGGGGTGTGTTTGCAGGGAGGAGAGGGGAGCGGTGATTTTGCTCTGAATCCAGAGAAGGTGATTCCCCCCGCCCCCCTTTCCAAAGACGTATCAGTGACTTACCTGAAATTCTCCAGGGAAAGCTCTGAGAAAACGGGACAACACCACGTAGAGAGGGTCCCAGAGCACGCCGGGCGTGGAATCACTTTTAAGTACACCATCGACTATCTTTTAAGTACACGAGCATTCAGAATTAAAAGTTCCCATAAGTTAGCTGGGGAGTGGAACTTCCCGAAACCCAGGAATTTAGTACATTTTCTAAGAGCAGAGGAGAGCTAGGGAGCGAGGCATCCGAGTTTCATCTTTCCCAGATCGTGGAGTCGAGACTCCAGACAGCCAAAACGACCCCAGGGTCCCGAGCAAGGATTGAGGAAAGCTTAAGGTCAGTCACAAACAACTTTGGAGTAAAAAGCTCATTTAACTTGGAAGGAGGAGCGGGGACAGCCGGCTGGGCAAAGCACTTTTTCCCCTTGTTCTGGAGGTGCGCTGACCCAGGAGCTAGCGCGCTTCTCCCCGCGCGGCCGCGGCGCGGTGCTCAGCCAATTCTCTGGTGCCCTTGCTCCCTCTCTTCTCCAGTGATTGTGTGCGTAACTGTGGGCGCTGGAGGGGGGCGCTGCAGCCGGCAGGACAGGGGTGGGTAGCCAGCCAGCCAGGTTGTGCGTTCGGCTGCCTCGGCCCCTCCCTCGGCGCCCTCGGGTCCCGCGCCCCCTGAGTGGACTAGCCCCCATTCCCGGGACCGCGCTCCCAGCTTGGCCCACGCCCGCAGGCTACGCGGAGCTCATTGTCTGCCTCGGGCTGCGCACTCCCCTCCCCCCCACACACGTCCCCTCCCCACCCTCTTTTTTCTCCTCCCCTTGCTCCCTCCTCCTCCTCCTCGTCTTCACCTCCAGCGCCCAGCTGCTCTCAGAGCGCAGTTCCGACCCACAGCCTGGCACCCTTCGGCGAGCGCTGTTTGTTTAGGGCTCGGTGAGTCCAATCAGGAGCGCAGGCTGCAGTTTTCCGGCAAAGCAGTAAGAGGCGCCTCCTCTCTCCTTTTTATTCACAAGCCGCGCTGCGCAGACCCCGGACTCGCGCTCGCCCGCCAGCGCCCTCGGCCTCTCTCCGCGCCAAGGAACAACCTCCGCCGCGGCTGTTCTCCATGCGCAGCGCCCGCCCGAGGTTCGGCTTCTTCAATTCCTTCCTCATTCTCTCTGCTTTGCTTCCCGCCACCCCACGCCTCGCAGGCCGCTTGGCCTCGGGCTCTCCTGCCGCAGTTGGCTCCGAGGCTTTTCTCCTTACTCTGCTCCCGGCGGTCTGTAGCGGCTCCCAGGTTCCCGGGACACCGCGGACCAACTTCTGGTGTCTTTTCCTCTCCCCAAAGCGCTTATCTGCGCGCACCCTTATCTCCGAGTTATCACGGAGCGAAGGGGCGGGAGGCGGTAGTCGGGCGGGCAGAGAAACTTATTTCTTGCTATCTAGCCAGGGTCTGTGTGGGCATTAATTTTAGTGTGGTTATCTCCAATGAGCCGGAGAGATTTGGAAAAGCAGCCCCAAGGAGGCCAGCCTGACTGCATTTCGCTTCCCACTCCCCACCCCTTTAGAGGTTCCTGTCATTCTTCCTGCTCTCCCCTTTGGGGTGGCCTCGGCTCGGGGCGGTCTCACAGCCCTCCTGGCCATTCCACCTCCTCTCTGCGTTCTGCTCCACCCCGCTACGTCCGATTCCGAAAATCGTTCCATTCTTTCGGTGCCGGGGATGACTGCTCGATGGGCCGGGCCGTGGGCCCAGCCCAGCGTGAGTGAGCGTGCTGGTGGCCGCAGACGCGGGCTATGGTCAAGGTGTGCCGTTCCCCGGGGAGGCGATTTGGGCGTGAGACTCCTGCACCGCGGGCTCCGGCACTGCCTCCACCCGGAAGGTCCGGGACTGCCAGTCTCCTCCCGGCGCCCCACCTTCCTAGGGCCGAATTGCATTTCTATCTGGGTCTCTGATTCGGTCTCGTCGGCGCAGTCCGGATAGCGCTAGGACCGACAGTATGGGAGAACGCGGCGGTTTCGTTTTAGAGGGCAGTTTGCCTGTCTCACGCTCACGAGTTTTAAGCGAAGAACCTTCACAATGAGGCACACCAGGCGTGAGGGACCCGCCGGGAGGCGGGATGAGGCCGCGCGAATACGCACAGCTACTTAAAGAGGTTTTTTTTCTGCGTGTCATCGGCCGAGAGGGAGCAACGTGGGGTGGAAGGAAACCTCGGGGCGCCTCGCCTTCACCCGTGGAATCTGGCGCGCGCGGAGTAAGGATGCTGCGAAGGGGCGGGAGTCGAGGGCGAGGGGACAGGAGCAGCGCGGTTGAGGGAGACTGGCGATCCCCTTCGTTCGGGATCCTGTGGCGGCTGCGCAGGCTCCATTACCCGCTCCCTCCCCCAATCCCTGCGTCCTGGGCCGAAACCGGATCTTGGTGAAATCTTATCAGCTAGAAAACGGAGTCAGGCTGAGGTGTTTTACGGCCTGCGCTTTTGGTAACCCCTCTTTATTTCTGTTCTCCTCTCCACTTCGCCTCAGGAGCTAAAAGTCACCTGGGAGCGGCGTCGGACCGTGGATGGCCTTGACTGATCGCGGCTGGAGCCTACCGAAGCGCTTTGGGGCCGCGACTGCGGACGCCGGCGACTCCGGAACATTTCCAGCGCGGGAGCCCTCCACGCCGCCTTCCCCCATCTCCTCCTCGTCCTCCTGCTGCTCCCGGGGAGGGGAGCGCGGCCCCGGCGGCGCCAGCAACTGCAGGACGCCGCAGCTCGACACGGAGGCGGCGGCAGGACCCCCGGCCCGCTCGCTGCTTCTCAGCCCTTACGCCTCGCATCCCTTCGGGGCTCCCCACGGACCTTCGGCGCCCGGGGTCGCTGGCCCCGGGAGCGCCCTGTCGAGCTGGGAAGACCTGCTACTCTTCACTGACCTGGACCAGGCCGCGACGGCCAGCAAGCTGCTGTGGTCCAGCCGCGGCGCCAAGCTGAGCCCCTTCGCACCCGAGCAGCCGGAGGAGATGTACCAGACCCTCGCCGCTCTCTCCAGCCAGGGCCCGGGCGCCTACGACGGAGCTCCCGGCGGCTTCGTGCACTCGGCAGCCGCTGCAGCCGCAGCCGCAGCCGCAGCCAGCTCCCCGGTCTATGTGCCTACCACCCGCGTAGGGTCCATGCTACCGGGCCTGCCGTACCTGCAGGGGGCAGGCAGCGGGCCGGCCAACCATGCGGGTGGCGCGGGCGCTCATCCCGGGTGGCCCCAGGCTTCGACTGACAGCCCCCCCTACGGCAGCGGTAGCAGCGCGCCCGGCGGCGGGGCCGCAGGGTCCGGCAGCGCTGGCTCTGCGGCGGCGCACGTTTCAGCGCGCTTCCCCTACTCTCCCAGTCCGCCCATGGCCAACGGCGCGGCGCGGGAGCCTGGGGGCTACGCAGCGGCCGGCGGCGGCGGCGCGGGTGGCGCGGGAGCTGTGAGCAGCGGCGGCGGCGGGAGCCTGGCGGCCATGGGCGGCCGTGAGCACCAGTACAGCTCGCTGTCGGCTGCGCGACCGCTGAATGGGACGTACCACCATCACCACCACCACCACCCGAGCCCCTACTCACCCTACATGGGTGCGCCGCTGACGCCCGCCTGGCCTGCCGGACCTTTTGAGACCCCGGTTCTGCACAGCTTGCAGAGCCGCGCGGGAGCTCCGCTCTCCATGCCCCGGGGTCCCAGCACAGGTAAGGGTCGTGTCGGAGCTTGCGAGTGGGGTCCGACGCCCTATGGCTCCGGGGATGTGGACAGCTACTTACTTTAGGCCTGTTTTCAGGGCTTTGCTCTTTGGGCTCGGCTGCGAAAGGGTTTGTAAGCCTGTGATGACCGGAGACTAGTAGCACTGATGGGGTGCGTCTGTCTTATGAACTTAGTTCCTTGCCGTGTTTACCTTAGTGCCTTGGAGAAGGAAGCGCCAGAGACTTGAGGAATGGTAAATGGGGTTGGCATTTGGAAAACGCGAGGCAGTAAGGGAACTGACAGGTTCTGAGCTCTCCCAAGCCCTAGTCGGGTGTTTATGGATGTGTCCCCTTGGAAGGATACTTTAGAGTAGTGTTCCCCTTTTCCCAAAATACACACCCACCCACCCAATCTCACCCAATTTAACTCTCAAACAGGGAGGAGTTGTGTATTTTCTTCCGGAAGAGCATTTGAAAAAAAGTGAGTAGGGAATGAAAAGATGAGGGGACTCTTGGATGTGCCAGCCCCTATTTAGGATTTCATCCTGAGGGAAAGCTGGTGGATAGGACCTGTGCCTGATGCCAGGCAGGTCTGGGACCTCTGGGGCTGCCTGCCTGCCCCTGCCTGCCCTACCCATGGATGCCAAGCTGGGGCCCAGGGAACCTGGAAGTCAAGCACTTTTTCCTACATAGAGTTAACTCACCAATTTTTTTCTGTTTCCAATTCTGCTTTTGCTCTCATTCTGGAGTATGCGGGAGGGTGCATTTGGAGTAAACTGGAGAAATACAACATCAAAATACCTGGAAATACCTCATATTGAAAAGTGTTTTTGTTTTGCTCAAGCAGGGGAGTGTGTGTGCAATGTTTTCTAGCCTAACAAAAAAAGGGCAGCTTGGCTTCTTTTCAGTCCCAGCATTCTACAGGTCCTTGATGCTTTCACAGGTCTCTGATTTGATACTTTACCTTTTGGATCACCTAGCAGACTCCTCTGAGGGAAAACAAAATGTTTTCTGTTTGTTTGAGAGGATCTCTTGGGAGCCCCTGTAATCACAGAGATAGCAAGGAAAAGGGAGGCATATTAATCCAACTGTCCTGCTTGGTGTCCTTGCCCAAGAGGCTTGGGTTTCACATGGAACCCTCAGTGTGCCCTTTAGGGACCCTGATTAGTTAGCATCGCTAACCTTGGGTTCCAAAGACAAACTGGAAACACTAGTGACCTGAAAGTTAAAAAGAAAGAAAAAAAAAAAAAAGAATTTGAATGGCCTGACTACTAACATTGGGAGGGGGTCCAACAGGTTTCTTGTTAATAAGCCCTTCCTTTCTTCCTCTAAGGCTGGCGGTTCAAACCCACCAGCCACTCCTCGGAAGGAAGGTTGGGCAATCCTACTTCCGTAGTGATACTGCCTCGGAAACCCAAGGAGGGGTCGCTATGAGTCGGGGCTGACTCGACGGCAAACAACAACAACGACATTCTTCCTCTAAGGGCTTCAAGACTGCAGCCCCTTTTTTCTTTCCCTGCAAAGCAGGCCCTGGAGATTTTACTATCTGTGTGTGGGTGGTGTGGCAGTGGCATACCCTGTTGAGATTTGCCTTGTTGGGTTGAGACCTTAGAGAACAGAGGGCTGGCTATCAACCCTTCCTGCTGCATAGGGACCCAGACAAGGAGATGAAGAATCTTCCAATAGAAAGTGGGTGCTGTGTGGGAGATTTCTTTTGTTCGGTAGGGAATTCAGCAGGGAATCTGAGGGATGTGTGAGTTGGGGAGTGTGGGCAGGTAGAGTTTGAGCAGGACCTTGCAGCTCTGCCAGTTTCTCAACACCTTCGCTTGATCTCCATATTCCTTGCCCCTCATCTTCTAGCATGTCACCTCACTGAAAAGAGAATCTGTGTTTGCCTCATGTTTAAAGTAATTGGTGCTATGTGAAAAGTCCTTTTAGAATCAGTGTAGTGCAGTTACAGGCAAGTTTTAAATTAGTGTTTATTTTCAAATTATCCTGTCCGTTCGATAATTTTCTCAACTTTTGGGTAGGACACTGCAAAAGTAGAAACATGTTCTGTAGATCAAGAGTTGTTGTTGTTGTAATATCGAGTCGATTTCAACTCATGGTGACCCCTCCTTGGGTTTCCCAGTCACTATCACTAGGGAAGTAGATTGCCCCATCATCCTTCCGAGGAGTGGCTGGTGGGCTTGAACTGCCAGCCTTCTGGTTAGCAGTCAAATGCCTTAGGCACTACGCCACCAGATCAAGAGTATGTTTGAAAAAAACAGGAAGGGGATTGGGGGCAACCAGCTTTTGCATAAAGGGTCTATGTGGAAAGCAAGATCCACAAGGACCAAACCAGTCTTCTCTTTGGAGGGAAGAAAATTACTCAGACTTTGCCTGTCTCAGCCAGGTGTTCTGTCACATGCTAGACAGACCTCTCACCAGCTTCCTAGCTAGATTCACTTTTTTTTTTTTTTTTTTTTTAAGCAACTGTTTTTGGAGCAGGCTCTTTAATTGGTTTGTGCAAACACCAGGGCTGAGACATGAGCACTGGGCTTTCTCGACCTGAGCAGTGTCAAGGCTTCTGGAAGACCTGCCCCACATACCTCTTCCTGGTCCTGGTGGTGCCGGTGCCCTGGATGAGCTCAAGGTGCCCACAGACCTCACTCCTCCAGCTCAGCACCCTCCTAAGATCCTACTCCAGGTCCTGGGACCACATACAGGCTCCATAGGAACACTGGAAAAATCTATGTGATGAGACAGAGATGATGTTAAGGAAAAAATGGTGAACAAGCTTCCAGCACAATCACATTTTGTCATTTTTATAAAAAACAGAATCCTTCTTCCCCATTTTAGTCAGAGATAAAGGATTGTAGCTGTCTGGTGAAGGAGACTAGGGAGGGAATGGGAACAATAGCTTTTTCACTTAATTAGCAGACATTCTTGTTGCAAACATCCTAGATTTCTCCAAAGAAGACTTTAAATTTTGTCTTTGGGTTTTCAGATAACTTAACTACTTGGGGAGTTCATACTGTCTTCTCCTGGGAGTCTTTATTGTTTCCAGTACAGGGCAAAGAGGCCAGGCACAGGGCTAGGTTTTCCAGGGAATGCCCCACTATATCAAGAGGGACTCTGATAGGTAACATTTTAAAGTCAACAACAAAGACAAATACCTTGTTTAACTTCAGTGTCCTTGAAGTCCTGAGCATTTTACTGATTACCGTAGTCAATAGTGGCTTTTAGGGTGGAGAAGAATAAATCTTTGTGATGTGTTGTAAGTTGCAGTATCCCCATGACAACTTTGAACTCCAGTAGTGTAGGATGCTAGTTTCTTTCAAACTAAGAAGGAGACTTGTTTTGTAGCGTAACTAGTACTAATAGAAATAAAAGAGTATTCATGCTAAAGTCACATTTAAATATTTTTACAACAAAAGGTGGGAGGGAGTGGACAGCCTCACTAGCACATATAATCCTCAAATAAAACTTCTGAAGTGTAATGTTTATTTACTCTAAGAAGTGATTCAGAAATGCTCCTTAAAGAATGCTAATTTGAAACATTTAAATCCTTTACAATATAAAGAACTCTAAGTAGGAGAAGGAGCCATTTATTATTATTTTTTTAATCTACCTTTAATTAAGGAGGTCTGGTAATGTAGTGCCTCAAGGCACTTGACTGTTAACCAGAAGGCTGGTGGTTTAAACCCACCAGGCACTCCTCAGAAGGAAGATGGGGCAATCTACTTCCGTAGTGATATTGCCTCGGAAACCCAAGGAGGGGTCCCTATGAGTCGCATCATTTAATAACAACAACATTTAATAAGCATCTATCTCATTTTAGGTAATATGTATTTGCCCATATCTGATTGAGGTGAGGTGAAGTAATGAATGTTACACCCATTTGTTCTTAAGATTTTTTAAAGCAGCTTTAGATTAATGAATTCTGACAACTAACCAAATAATAAAATGACGTATAATAAACATTTTAAATGGATTGTATAAATTGAAATGTCAGGATAGGAAAATAGAAAACCATTTTATTTAGCACAGGGAAGGTCTTAGTAATTTCCTCAATCAAAAATGTATCAACCATATGTAGAAATTTTGCAACTAGAAGCAATTAGGCATGCATATAAAACTTCACTCTAATCTGTGTCCTTAATAATGTTAGTGCTTTTTTCTCCTGAGGACGCCTGAATATTAGAATAGTAAAATTCTAATGAATTAAGTGCCCAGGAAAAGTATTTCCAATTTCATTTGTATGTCTATTTTTAACTGTGGAAAGGACTTGTAAGGAAAAGTAGCAGATGTAGAAAATGCATCTAAAAATTATCTGAGATAAAACTGAATAAGGCTGCACTGGTATCCCCGGGTATTTGTGGCTTGGAGCGAGAATCAGTGGTCACTGTTAACATTGCACGGCTTGTTCGGGTTTGGCAAGTGGCATATTGTAATTATGATGGATTCCAGTCTTGAAAAGCTTGGAAACAACCGAAGAAAATAGGTCAGGGAAGCCTCAAAGGGACCTCCCCAAAGAGAGGAGGCGGGTGATTTCAGGCTCTGCTTCTGCCCCGTCCCGATTTTCTGAGGTCACTCACCTAGGGGGTGCAGAAGTATCCGGCAAATGGTCAACGGATCAATGGCGAGGAAATCAAATGTCGGGAAGGGCGGGTGGGGGAGCGCGGGCCGCGCATCCCACCCTTCACAGCAGGGCCCTTGGGGTTTTAAGGATGCCGGCCGCAGTGTGCGTACCTTGGGGAGGCGGCGGGCGTGGCGAGCCTAACCTGGGCCACTTTCCGCTCTCGCCGCAGACTTGCTGGAGGACCTGCCCGAGAGTCGGGAGTGCGTGAACTGCGGCTCCATCCAGACGCCGCTGTGGCGGCGGGACGGCACCGGGCACTACCTGTGCAACGCCTGCGGCCTCTACAGCAAGATGAACGGCCTCAGCCGGCCCCTCATCAAGCCACCGAAACGCGCGGTGAGTGAGACCACTGCCCGGCCTTTGCCGCCCCGCCCTCCCCTCCGTCCGGACCGCGGGCCGCGCTCCTCCCGCGGGGTCGCCGCTTGGTCGTCGGGGCCTTCCTTTTCGCGCCTGCCTTCGCCGCCGCCCGTGGATCGGTTGGTGCGGGCGGTGTGGCCGGGAGCCCGCGCGGTCTCAGCGCGGCCGGAGGGGCCCGACAGTGCGCTCCTGGGCCCTTCCCAGCGCCCGCCCTCGGCTCAGGAGTGCAAGCTCCCCGACATCAGACTTGGGGATCGAAGACCGCCTTTTTCTGTGTATTTAGACGTAGGATGATGTCTTTAAGTGAGAAGGGAGAGATGTAGGGTGCTGCCATTTTTTTTTTCCCCTAAGTACGAAAAGAATCCAGTACTGAAATAATTCTAGAAGGATACAAAAGAAGTTGGCAATGGTGGTAACTGGGGAGAAAAAGTGAGTTGCGGCAGAGGTCAGGGTGAAGGAAGCAGACTGCTTCACTGTGGACTCTTCATTCTAGTTTGGTTCTGGATACTAGAAAAAGGTGTATCTTGTGTGTATAAGCAAACCATATTAATTTATAACATTTGCTTCCAAATAGAATGTGACAGTAACAGAAACTCCATTCGCTCTACTCTCCATAAAACCTCATTCTTGGGTCCCTTCTGTTCTGTCCTTTAGTACTTGTCCTCCTCCTTTTAGCCTCAAATTGCATACATCTTTTTGGGTTGCCTTTGAGTCTGATGAAAATTCATTCACTGTCATCACTGTTACTTGAAATCTGTTCAGAGAACTACAGAGAACTTGAGAAAAAGTCTAATCTGTGTGTTCTTCTCAAGTTGAGGATTTTCACCGATTTCGATTTTCTTCATGGATTAATCTCTTACTGTCATTATGGGTGTTTATTAGCAAGGGAAGGTGTTTGCTTCTGTAGTGATTAGAGAAAATAAATTAAATACTTACAATCCCTATCAAAAAGGTAAAATTTGTTTGCCCAAGTACTTACATTCTGGTGCCTTTTAAGTAAAATATTTTACAGTTAGATGCCAGACGTCTTAAATATCCAAGTAATTCATTTAATTATTATACTCTAATCAGCAGGAACAAATGCTACACATGTTGTTTGTGTTAAATAGATTAGAAGAAAATTGCATCACAATGTAAGTCTGACACCTTAAAGAGAAGCAATTAGTTTTATGGTTGTTTTGTTTTTAATGCATTTAAAATAAAGTGGCTGAGGTTAATTTAATGAGTGCATGTGCGGTTAAGGTTAAATTTATTACAACCTCCCACAACTTAAAATTTTCTTCAAAGGGTATCCTTAACTTTAGTGTGTCACTTCCCATGATTTTCATTTTTCTTACATGTATCGCATTTAAAAAGAAAAAGAAATCCATGGAAAATATATCACAAGGAAGTTCCTTGTTTTAATGAAACATTATTTTGGGGTTGGGGTGGGAAAGAGAAAGGCAAATTGAGCTGAGTAACTAGATGAGCTGGAAAGGTAACGTTTTCTCATGATTGGGTGACCAGCTGGTAGAAATCGCCATTTAAATTCAAGTCTTATTATAAATTTAACCTAGTAAACCAAACCAAACCCACTGCCATCGCCGACTCTTATCAACATTATAGTCCAGAGGAGACCTGCCTCGTAGTGTTTTCAAGGCTGTAAATCCTTATGGAAGCAGTCTGCCTCATCTTTCCCTGCAGAGCAGCCGATGTGTATGAACCACGGACCTTTAGGTTAGCAGCTGAATACCTTAACCACTGTGTCACCAGAGCTCCTGTACATTCATATTAGATAGTGCCATTTGTTTTGTTCCCTTATGGGTAAAACTGTTGCCAGAAAGAAAACAACTCTTAACATCTCTGAATCAATTAGTTTTCTTTCTGCATGGCAGGTGTCCTGGCAATGACCAAGGTCAGCCAATATGCTTTGTAAATGGGTTATAAATGATACCAATTGAAAGGTGTGTCACTATCAATTAGTTCTCCTTGTAGACTTCTTATTTATGGTTTTGATGGATCTAGCTTAGTTCTCAGAAACAGAATGCTGAACCCACGTTTGTTTAGCCAGCAGTACAGAACCAATCACTATGAATTTGAACTTGTAATACATTGCAAAATGAGATTTATAGTGTAGCTTGAATTCCTTGTCCCCGATGAGTACAACTGAGATCATTCGTTACAGGGAACTTTTATAACCCATTCACCTTCATTTCACATGTTTATGAGGACTGGCTTCACTTATGATCTGCAGTTGACAGTCATAAAGTTCTTTGTTATAATGGCAAATTCTGATAACAAGTTTGCTTCACATTGGCTCCAAATTCCACTGGAAACTCATAAATGGCCTGTTTATGAAAGAAACCTTCCTGTCCCCTAGTTCACTGATTTCACATTTATGAAGAGAAAGAAGTACTGTCCTAGGAAGTTATTTTCTTTTAATCAAAAAGAGGTGGGCAGAAGGTGAAAAAGAAGCCCCATGTATAAAGTTTTGTTAATGTTTGTTTTCATTGTTTTAGCAAATAGTATTCCTGTTAGCCAAGTACATTCATTTCCACCAAAAGTCAGATTGATTCTTTCTTAGCACTTACTTAGAAATGGTGTAGTGCTAAAAGGTTTACCAGTGTCTTTGTTTTTATAACTTGTCTGGAAAGAGTGCTGCTAAAGTGATACAACAGGATGTGAATTGTCAATGCAAAATTCAATTTTATCCTTTAAATTTGCCCACCAGGGAATTGGAAATCTCTGTTCTCTAATCTGTGAATGTTTATGCATGCTCAATTTATACTTTTGCTGTCCATTCATCACAATTTCTTTAATTTAAGAAGATCAATCAGTATAGCTAATTTTACAAATTTTTTATACATTTCAGTTTGGTTTGGGCCCTAAAATTTCCCCATAGTCTTTTGACTAAAGTCATGACACATTTTTTATAGTTGCTAATCTAGGTAATTTAAAGACAAATCATATTTTTGCTATTTGGTGGAGGAAGTTATATTGGTTTTAAATTCTCATTCTTTATAATTAAACATAATAATTTGGAGGAAATAAGTTTCCCTGCGGTTGTTATGGGCATAAAGGGAACAGGGAAATGAGAGTTATGCTCACATAGCTGGTCATTCCTGGAAATGCCAATAAGCCCTTTGTGTTAAAAATTGAATGTAATATCTACAGGGTAAATATTAGTATCATTGTATAGAAAAAAAGACTGTCAGCATTAAAAACATTGATGTCATTGATTTACTTTCTCCTTCTGAATTGTAAAACAAAAATTCTAGCAGGCAATTTTGTGATAATTATGAAATGTATTAAAGTATTGTTGCTGTTGTTGTTTGCCGTCGAGTTGGCCCCGACTCACAGCGACACCTCCTTGGGCTTCCGAGGCTTCATTATGGAAGTAGGATTGCCCAACCTTCCTTCCTAGGAGTGGCTGGTGGGTTTGAACCACCAGCCTTCTGGTGAGCAGTCAAGTGCCTTAGGCACTATGCAACCAGAGCTCCTTATTAAAGTATATATATATAAATTTATAAAGTTTTTAAACATATTTTTTAAGATACATTTCCACTGACATACGTAGACTCTTCTAATTTTCTGAGAATCAGACCTGGTTAGCTTTCAGGTAGAGCGTTGGAGACTGCCTAAAGCTACTTGGCACAGCTGTGGGTGGTTTGTGATTGAATTTTGTGACTCTTGTATCTCAGACCTTCTAACCATGGTGCCATCCACTTGAAAAGTGG
>NW_006921617.1:11972049-11995813 GCF_000298275.1 Orycteropus afer afer | reverse complement strand
TGCTGATACCCACTTGTAATTTTTACTTCTGGTGTGTTTTGGAATATAAGTCTACTTGGGCACCCTTTAGAAAAATAAACCTGGTTATACCCTTCAATTAATAGCAGTGATTAGGAAACTCTAAATTCTTGCAGAAGAAATAATCAATGAGACTTTTCATATGGTGCTAGTGAAAACTTTGGAAGCTGATTACTGGCCAACATTATGTGATTGTTTCTCATTTATTTCTTCTGGAGTCTGTGGTAATATGTTGGAGCAAATCAGAAGTTTGGGACAGAGCATACTATGTAAACCTCAGTTTCTGGACTCGGGAAGGTCACCTAATTGTTTTTTTCTTAAGGGACATTTCATTTATAATAAACCCAGATACGTGCTTGTTGATTACAGCATCATGATACAATGAAGTATGAAGCAAATATACATAAAAATCATCTATATTTTTGCACTTATTTTCTTTTGCTGTTTTCTAGCCTGCATCTCGGAGGCTCGGATTGTCCTGTGCCAATTGTCACACCACAACCACCACCTTGTGGCGCAGAAACGCTGAAGGTGAACCTGTGTGCAATGCTTGTGGACTCTACATGAAACTCCATGGGGTGCGCCATTTATTCTGCTCATGTGTATATATGTTTGTATCTTGTTTGCACAAGGTGGTTTTAGTTTTAAAGATGTCCAGCAAATGAAAAGGGTATGAAGGGGAAAAACTTGAATTTTTGAAAGACAAAATACATTTGAACTATGCATTTCATTGAATCTAACATGCTATTAATTACCATATAAATGTATGAAGCAAGAATATGTTGTCATTTAAACTTTCTCTCACACACATATTCATTGTAAGGCACATCCCAATTTCAGAGATGTGAAAATGTGGAACATGTGCATTTTAGAACTGATAACCTATGATAGTAAGCCTCTTCTTCCCCTTTTATTATTCATACTCAAGGGAGAATAAGTGAGAAACCAACTAGGAATGCACAATAACTAGTTTATAGTTTAAATTCTAAAAATTCGGAATGCAGTCAAATATTTGTACAAAGGAGCAATACATCTATCTAACAGTTATAGTTAGACACTATACTTCATTTTACAGGATTGCACAAAATATAAACACATCCAACTCATAGAGAAAAATAACCTTGTGTCTGTAGGAGGAAGAGAACAAAATGATGTCTTTGAGATAAAAATATTTATTCAATGGTTTTACTCTACAATTGAAATTATTTGAAACAATAAACATTAAATTGAAGCAATAAATTCTTCCTGACAGAATCATCCCATTTTCTCTGAAGGAATTTCTGTGGTTGATAGGAAAAAGTGTAGGCACTTAATCTATTGAATGTGTATGAAAAAAAATGGGTTGGGTGTTTATTTAGTTTGATTTTTCTTCAACATAATATTTATTAAACCTATGGTCCATATGAAAAAAAAAAAAAAACTTTTAGGTGCCTCGGCCGCTTGCTATGAAAAAGGAGGGAATTCAAACCAGGAAACGAAAACCAAAGAACATAAATAAGTCAAAGGCTTGCTCTGGTAAATGTAATAAAATACTATTTAATTATAAAGTATTTGCCAACTTTAATGATAAGTAGATGTATACTTACAGGGTTAATTTTGATTGTTGCAGGTAATAGCAATAATTCAGTTTCTATGACTCCAACTTCCACCTCCTCTAACTCAGACGATTGCAGCAAAAATACTTCGCCTACAACACAACCAACAGCCTCAGGGGTAAGTGTTACAGTAGTCCAGAAGTAGTAACAGTGAAGAGTGAGCTCTTTCTGAGCTAGTGGGTTGCTCTCCAGTGTATTATCTCAAATTTTATCTTATCTGGTTGGTACAATAATCTAAACCAACATTAGTTTAGTGAGCTGATACCTAAGAATAGTTTTCAGAGGAAATTACATTTGAATGTAAACAAAATGACAAATTTAAGTACCTTACAAACCTCTTAATTAAGATCTGTATCATTTTTTTTATGGTTAAATTCACCTAAATAAAAGCCTGAGTTTTAGTTTGAAGATCTTAAATGGTTTTATTTCCAGGTTTTTATCTGAGTTGTTACATATGTATTTCTAACACAGATCAGAGAAACTACTAGGTTAGTGGTATATCCCAGTGCCGATGACATTTAAAGTTGCTTTTGCTTATCAACTCCAGCTATTTTTCCTTTTCTTTTCTTATTAATCTTCTACCCATAGGAGAGCTCATCATAACATAATCACTGATCTCCTTTACCCAGCTGTCCCCATTTGGGAAGATCTTGCCTTTTTTCTACAGGACCTTAATTGTACCTGTGTTTATTACATTTGAGCACTAGGAGATGGCAGCTGTCTTTGTGAAGATCTTAGGGCTGTCATTGAGACTCAGTTTTCCTTGAGCAAAGAGCATTTTTCCACCCTCGTGTTTCCCAAATTTAACTGGAATGCTCTTAAAAATTACCGGGCCTCATTTCATCTCAGTTAGATACAGGGCAGGGCCATGGGCTGTTGGTTTGACTGAAAAAGTACCAGTGGATTATGCGGAGACTAGTTTAGGACTAAATACCATAATTTAAATCCCTGCTTTCTTAGTGATTGTTTTCTACTTTTAGTTTTGCTTTGGAAGTATTTGAAGTGCTTAAAAACACCAAAGACTGTAGATTCCTAGCCTCCACCCTAGATTTCCTTAGAGTCTGTGGGTGTGGGGCTTGGAAATGTTATAACCAGTGCCCCAGGTGAAATTTACGCCACTGCCCTGAAGCTGCCTGTGAGCTAGGATTTGGGAACCACAGTCCTGGTATTTTTATTGGTTTGAATAAACAACAACAAAAAAATTTTAATTAAATATGCAAAACACAAATTAAAACTATTGCTTAGAATAGTATTTAATATCCCTTTGTCCTCTCATCTAAATTCTTTTGGGTCTTTTCATTGGTGAAACAAGGAGTTTAAGGGTTTCACAAAAGTTAAGTCTTTCATTGTCTTTATTTATTACAGACATATGTTATAGAATGTTTCAGGCCTTTTATAAAAATGGACTCTCTCGTATGACGTTTTTTACCGGTGGGTTAGATGTAACATTTTTTCAAGGCTCTCAGGTGGTAGAGAATACATGGCCTGTGTGGAAACGGAGAGACCTCAAGTTATTTAAAAAATATTCTTTATTGTACCCTAAGTCCTCAGAAGCAATTACCTAGCTAAATGAGGCAAAACAATGTTTTGATTTTCAAAAGCTCTGAAGTACAGTGAGGTTGTTGGCCTTGAGCGTCTCTACTAGCCAAAATGAAAGTTCTGCCAGACCTTGGTCAATGTTGCTGGTGGTACAGTCCAGTTTACTCGTAATTTGAATGACAAATGGCGCAGAAAAAGATATTTGCCCAACAATGGACTGTGGGGACTCCGAGCCTTTAGTGGGTGGAGTCTGTTTTGCTTCTGTTGTTTGTGATGTAAATTTTCAAGATTGGCTGTTAACAAGTCCAATCAATTGCCCTTCTGGGGAAGAAATTCTACCTGAGGAATGGTCTGTGCCCAGGTCTGCCTGGAAGACGAGCCTCAGGAGTTCTACAGTGCTCCTATTGCTCATTTGGTGTCCTTTGATCTCCCCTGAAGCAGGGAGTGCGGGTATGTGTGAGGGTCCTTGTCATAAACCCAGCCGCTGTTCCTAAAATGCAAGCAGGTATATCTTCCAAGGGCTCACCTGGGACAGTGAGAGAGCTGGAGGTGGCTGAACTCTCTGTGGGCAATGTCCTAGAGAAGAAACCTCAGTTTCCTACTAGATGGCCATGCCAGGAGGCAAAGCAAGAAGAATTTTTGAGATTGGGGGGTTCAAGAGTAGCTTCACTCAAGATCTTTTGCTGCAACACACTAGCCTGGGCAGCCTGCAGGGGAACTGGACAGCCAAGCACTGTTAATGTGAACTGCAGTGCTCCAAGGAGGCAAGGCCAACTAGCTTGTCCCAGGGTAGGGGTAGAGCTTGCCTTTCAGCCTTCCATCCGCTGCCCCTCCCCACCATAGCTCCTCCAGGCAGACACCTAGCACCTAGATTTGCAGTTTTTCTATGGCTGATGAACATGTCAAGGGTATTTCTGGAAGGCCCTACCCGACAAGACGGTTGTGTAGAACCAGCAGTACTTGGTAGAAGTCCATCTGCCGTCTACTGTCAGAAACTGGCCCCTTAAGAATCATTGTAGTAGCTTCTGTGAGGCTGAGCCCTTTCCCCTGGTCGTTACCAGGCATGCCTTGTGCCAGTGTGTCCCTTAGCCCTTGGCAGTGCCTTCTGCTGGGTGGACTTAGTCCCTCACGTGGTGCGCAGCAGCAGAGCAGCGGTGGAGCCGAATACTGCTGAGGAGTCACCTGCAGCAGCTGGCAGGAGCATTGTTTTTAAAGGCTGCTGTGTGGACAGGTGTCTTCCCGTTTTGGTCCTGTTGTATAATATTGGAGGGTGGCTGGCATTACAACTGGCTACCTATAAGATTTGGTGAAATGCTGGAGGTGAAGAAAATGTTAGCTCCATGTGACAAGGCTCTATTAGGTATTTAGGAAGTGACCATGTTACACAGCACCTTAAGTTAATTGATCATTGAGCCCCAGCACCACCTGTGATGTGGCAGAATGATTAATGCAGTGTTATGCTAGTTTAATAGGAGCAACTGAGCTACAAAACAAAGAGCACTCTAAAGCATACTTATATAGTGGAAGATAGGGCTTGGGAGGTGGAGGGTGGGGTCACGCATTCTTCTACTTAGAGATGCAATTGAAAAACGGAACTGTTGGACTGCCTTTTCTTAATGATTGGGAGTTACAGACGTCCTATCAAACTTGCTGTTCATTTTAATTTTACCCCTGAGAAGTCAGTTGTAGGAAACTACCAATAGACATTTTTTTTTTTTTTTTTAGCCTGCTGCTGCTTTTAAGTCCTAGTGCAGGAAGGCAGAAGTGTTCTAGACTTGCCTTGTGCATGAGTACGTTTATGATGTGGGGCCAGGTCCCTAGCATGACTTGGCTCCTGGGCTCCCTGGGTCAGGTAGGGGCCCTAGGAGCTGAGTATCTGGAGGGAGGCTCCAGGGCTCCCCTCCCCAGCAGGAATGAGGTGTGGGCAGGATAGTCCCTGGAGCCTCCCTCCAGGCATTCTTCCAGGGTGAGTGTGGAAACCTGGACTTTGCCATTTTGTTGACTTACTTGCATGTCTTAGCTTTATCTACTTGTTGCTAATTTGTGTTTGAGCTTGACTTCTGTCTGGGAAAGAGGAGTCCTTATTTCTGATAGTTGTCAGGTCAGTGACCTGATACCTGATATCTCATGTCTCAGTTTCCCTTCATTGGAGGCTGCCACCTGTGTGGTGTGCATGGGAGATAGAGGGAAGGCAGTTTGCTTCCTGTCTGACTGCATCAGGAAGACTTGCTGCCATGATGCCTGTCTTGTCATTACTCGGGATTCCTTGTATTTATTAAGAAATGTGTTAAATTTAAGTTTGTGATAGATAAAAACAAACCAAACTCACTGCTGTCAAGTTGGATCCAACTCATAGTGGCCCCTCCTCGGGTTTCCAAGATGTTATCACTACAGAAGGAACTGTGGTGGCATGGTGCTTAAGGCATTTGACTGCTAGCCAGAAGGCTGGCAGTTCAAACTCACCAGCCACTCCTTGGAAGGAAGATTGGGCAGTCTACTTCTGTAGAGATACAGCATCAGAAACCCAAGGAGGGGGTCGGGGTCCCTGTGAAGGGTCACTATGATGAGTTGAATCGACTAGATGGCAGTGAGTTTGTTTTTGTTAGATAGTTGATTAATTTCTGTGACTTTTGACAATAGACATTCATTCCAGATAAATTTTTTTCTTATACGTATACATATAGATTTACTGAAAAACATATGTGTAGTTGACTTAGGTAGACATCAGAAGACTTTTTTGGCATTTACTTTAGTGAGTTGTAAAAATATATTTTTCATTGAATTCCATTTATTGACTGAGTTTTACTTTATAGGTTCTTTTACTGTTGTTATTTGGGGGGATAAAACATGACAGCATTCTATTTTGGCTATTCTCAAATAAGATTTAGTAAATAATCCATAAAGGGTCCCCTCCCGTCTATGATTTATAACTAAAAATTTGTAAAAGTGGAGGGTGTGTTGTAACTTTACAACTCAGTTCACGAACAGTATTTCTCTTAATTTCCTTTGGGATAAACCAAAAAAACCAAAGTCACTGCTGTTGAGTTGGATCTGATTCATAGAGACCCCTCCTTGGGTTTCTGAGGCCGGATCACTACAGAAGGTTGGGCAATCCTACTTCTGTAGTGATACTGCACTGCCTCGGAAACCCAAGGAGGGGTCGCTATGAGTCAGGGCTGACTCGACGGCACATAACAACAACAACAACATCACTACAGAAGTAGATTGCCCAACCTTCCTTCCAAGGAGTGGCTGGTGGGTTTGGACCTCCAGCCTTCTGGTTAGTAGTCAAATGCCTTAGGTACTACGCCACCAGAGCTCCTTCTTTTGGGGTTAATTTTGGGATGAAATCAGTAGTAAAATTTATTGTCTGAGAATAAGGAGTCACAATATATTTTGCTGGCCTAAAAATAGCTTGTATAAATAACCATTAAAAATGTTTAAGCCTACTTAAGTTTTTGTTAAATCTGCAAATATAATGTTGAAGTCATCATTAAACATATAATATTGAAATTAATGGAGATATACTGTATTTGACTAGCCCTCGCATTATTGGTCTTTGTTTCAGTTAAGAAGCATTGCTTGAACATCTGCTCTATGGAAGATCCTTTATAGTTGAGTAAAACAAGGTCCCTAACTTCAAATTATTCCTAATGTGGTGGTGGGGGAGAGCCAATATAGACCTTACTACTGGTCAGATCCGGAGGTGCTTTAAATGAGCTACAAACAGTGTACTGTAGGAGGGAGCAATGAATTCTGACTACAGAGTTGGGAATGACTTTACCAAGAAGATGAAATTTGAAATAGGTAGGATTTTTGCAGGGGAAAAACTGGGATATAGACATCTAGGAAAGAAGGAAGAGCCAATGGGTACCTATGGTATTTACGAAAATAGGTTTAGGAGTTCAGGATGGCTGGAGTGAATGATATAAGAAGCCAAAGCCAGGAAATAAGGCTGAAAAATACATGAGAAGTAGACAGTCCAATGTAATGAAAATATTTCAAATCAATATCAAGTCAGCCTTAAGCAGTGCCCAAATTATATTAATTTCTAAATAGGTAACCAAAAAAAATTCAAACTCACTGCCATCCATTCGATTCTGACTCATAGTGACCCCCTTTGGGTTTCCGAGGCAGTAAATTGTTATGGAAGTAGATTGCCCAGTCTTCTTTTGCAGGGTGGCTGGTGGGTTTAAACTACCAACCCTCTGGTTAGCAGTCAAATGCTGGAGGTGCTGTACCACCAAAGCTCCTTTTATAAATGAGTAGGCTTTGTTTAACCCTCACCTCAGTGGCACATGTGTTTTCTGTCAGCATGCTAAGAGTCTTCAATTAAAACATTCTTAATTGGGAGTATTTCAATGATTGATGTAAACAAAGCTTGCACACTCCTGCTTGCATATTTTAAAGAGGTTTTCTCCACATAATTAGGAACAATACTTCCTCAGAGCTGGTTAGATACACTGACCTCTCACATTTACAATGCAGAATGCACTTTAGTTTCTCTCTCTCCCCAGATCTTCTCAGACCAAGAGGTTTAGGGGTGGCTGGAAATGTCCACCATAGTGGTTCATTGTTTAAGGCACACACCTCCTGCAAGGAGAGGCAGACATCCTTAGACTAAGAGACAGGCTCAGATTTTGTTCATTACTGTTAAGTCTGTGCCTTTGGGTAGACTTAACCAGTAGCTTCTCCATGTTAAATAGGTGTCATTATTCCTGTCTCATTATTCTTCTGGGATGCTCTGTGTCTAGCTAGGCCAGTTTCCCCTACTGCAGTCACTATCTGGTAATAACTTTATTTAACAACGTTATCAGTAGAAGTATTTCTCCTGAGCTGTGTGGTGCTCAATCTTGTGCTAGACGTGGTTGGAAAGAGTTAATGCACATCCCTAAGTGCATGTGGACATCAGGGAGTGATTTACAGACTGACACTTGTTAGAATATTTGAATGTGCTTTGTAAGGCCTTCTGAGGAAAGCTTAGGTAGCTTACAAGCTAATATTTAAACTTCTTGTTCTAGGTTTTATGTATTAATGTTTGTGTCTGTGGTGAAAATTGGGGAGAAAAATACCATTTTAGTCACGTAGCACTTTTTAAATAGACAAAAGGTGCATTTAGGAAGGACTTAGTTTCATCCTTACTATATTCACCAAAACCAAACCAAACTCACTGCCGTTCAGTCAGACCTGTCTCGTAGCGACCCCTCCTTGGATTTCCGAGGCGGTATTACTATGGAAGTAGATTGCCCAACCTTCCTTCTGAGGAGTGCCTGGTGGTTTGAACCGCCAGCCTTCTGATTAGTGGTCAAATTAGTTGCATATAATAATAGTTGTTTTCTCTCCAAGAAACTTGACTTTGAAGAGGAGTTCTGGTTGAAGAGCCTGCTGGAACTAGGGCAGAAAATTACTGTGTAACTCCTACTTGAATATTCACAGGAGCCTTTGGTGGACTTGAGAGCTAAACATCTTATCATAGTACTTTTGCTTTGGGGATGTTTCATCTCATATTTATAAGGTAGTAAACAATAGAAAGCAGGAACTTGCTTCCATCAAATACCTTTTATGTGCCAGGTCATTTATGTACACTTTCTCTTTATTCCTAATTATTACTCTCCAAATGAGATGTTTTTATGACTATTTTCTGTTTGGAAAGTGAGACTCAGAAGGATCAGACCCAAGGTCATGTACGACATTAACAGGCAAGGCTTGGATTTGGATCCTGGTCTGGCTGGAGCATATACTAGATTAATATGTGACGTTAGTTCATCTCTTTGAAATCTTTAAAGAGATTAAATAAGATTTTTAAAAAGGAATTTGAGCATCAAGTATCATCCCACTGAAACAGGTGGGGAAATAGTGCCAGAGAAGTGCTTTGCTTCTAGTAACCAAGTATGGAAGGCACTTTATGCACCTTTTCTTATCAATATTATACATAGCAATATTAGGGAGCAAAGCAAGGTAGTAAAAATTACTGTTTTTGATGTAGCTGAGATTATAAATAGGTTCTCTTAAAATATTAAATATAAGATTGTAGTACTGAAATCCTTTTAACAGTGGGGTTGAGATCCACACAGCAGTGAGCACTAAACTATTTGGAACTTAAACTTTATTTCACTTTTTAGAAAGTTCGAATTACCTTCAACTAATTTTCATTTAAATAGTTTTTTTTTTTAAATAGTGTTTTATAATAGGCAAGTGCCTTTTTTTTTGTTTAGTGTAGAGTCCAAAACATTCTTTTTTAAACTAACCAAGAAAAAAAAAGAGCAAGCTAAAAAAAAAAAAAACATTAATCTCCCACAGGGGTCTGTGAGAGCATTGTGGTTAGGTATTATTATTGCCTCATTTATAAACCAGGATCTGGAGTGACTCCATAAGGTCACAAAGCAAGCCCGCGTTGAAGCCGGGACTGGGACCGATGTCTCCTGCTCCGAGCCCAGGGCTGTTACCGATCTCAGGGAGTCCACCAATCATCACGGTTATTAATATCCTACTTGCCACATGCTACAAGCCATGAACATAAATATTTTGTTGGCATTTTATCTTCACACTCCCTGTGTGCCAGGCTCACTTTCTTCCCTCACAGCCCCTTCTAATAACTTACGTTCCTGTCTGACCGCATTGGCCTTTGCTGTGAAAGTCACACGTCACCTTGGCAGGGAACATTGAAGCATGTGGAGTTTGCATACTTGCATACTTTCATTTTGATCTCAAGGCTTTTTCTGGACTATTTTGTTTGTGGTCTGTGTGCGCATGTGCACACAGAGAAAAAGAAAGGGAGGGGGAGAGAGAGATATGGGAGGGAGGAGGATTGTAAGAAAGAGTTGTTAGAAAATACATTTTATTACATTAATATCCAGTGGCTTTGTATACTAGAAAACAGTAAGACTACATTATCTTTAAATAGTCTACTCTTTTTCTCTCTCTCCATATATGTGTGTGTATGTATATATACACAACACGCATATCCCCCCATTTTTTTCACAACTGTGCTTTATTTAATAAGTGACTCATTATCACAATCTGAAAGTGAGAATACTAGGTAAAGAACCATTTGCTGCTTTCCACACGGTTTCAAATTAAGAGACTTCATCACAGAATACAACTTTTCTTCGCATCTTATAGTGCTTTTAATTTGTTTTGTTGTGTCTCCCCCCCCCCCCCCCGCTTCTATATGGATATACAAAATTGTCACAAAATATGATACAGTGTTACGGGAAAACATGGCCAAATTTAAGAAATCTGGCTTAAAATGAATGCTCTGAAATGTTATTGTTAAATGACTGTTCAAAGAAAATGAATTTTTTTTTTTTTACTGGAACCAAAAGTAATTTATTATACATTTCATGGGTGTCTGCCAAAAGAGTTACTAGCAATATGAAGATCTAATGGATAGGA
Source organism: Orycteropus afer afer (assembly GCF_000298275.1). NCBI lineage: Eukaryota > Metazoa > Chordata > Mammalia > Tubulidentata > Orycteropodidae > Orycteropus > Orycteropus afer. The sequence goes on along the minus strand of NW_006921617.1, from coordinate 11,985,266 downwards.
ATTAAATACAGTCTGTTAGCTCTGTTCATGTGACCTACCTGTTAATTTTCTTTGAAATTTCAATAATAGTAATTTTAAAACAAAGCATCTCCAAAGGTCAGTGTTTGCAATGTGATAATTCATAATTCATCTAATACTTATGTGAGGCCTTATAAGCCCAGGACCTAGAATTATGAGTCTGAGCAAAGGAGATTACTTTATTGACTTCGGACTTTAAGAAAGATTTAAACAAGTAAACAAAAATGTATTATTGATTTCAGTGACCTGTTGGAGTTTTGTGAGTAAACAGAATTCCGAATCAGTATCTGACAATGTTTATCTGACGGCTTCCTTGATGGTGTGTCGTAGCATGGTTTCACCAGAGCTGGGGCACACACCAGAATCATGTTTTTACTCTGCTAAGCACAAATACTTTTAATCTGAAGCTATTGTTAACTTTGTTGCTTGATTCCTGGGGAAGCCTGAATATAGGCTGCTTTTTATTCTGTGGGTTCACAGATTAGCAGCTGGAAGGAAACAGATTCAGGCAGCCAGGCACTGGCTCTCACTGTCTGTGACTACAGGAGCTGCCGAAGTTTTTGCAAAAGCCTCTGTTTGCCTACTTCTAGTGAAGGGAAAAGTAATTCCTACCATCTGGTCCTTAGAAGTATTGCACAGAGTAAGTGGGAGATGCCCGCAAACCTGGTAAGAAGCTGAGAATAGAGCTACTGCAAAAATAATTTTGGAAATAAGTAGTGATGCTCTTTATTTGCATTACAAGACATTAGAAATAAATCCTTACTTTCCTGATGGGGAAATTTGGAGCTTTAGAGTAACTGTTGCTAACAAAGTAACCATGTTTTAAAGACTTTAATTTCTCTTATAGCAACAGTTTTCATTCCTTACATACTTAGTGCTCTCATAAGGCTTTCTGTGGTTTAAATGCATTGTAAATGCCGATTGATTGTCTGACCATGATATGCTTTCTCGAACTGAGACAGCGTAACACGCTCACCCTCTCCTAAAAATCCAGTTTTGTTATAAAAGTTAAGATCATCATTTACTAAGTTTTAAATCTCACTTCAGGCTCTTTATCACTCAGTTTGAAGACTAGGATAAAGTAATCCATTTTGATTCAAGTTAAGTTTTTCCTTTGGTAGGCTAATTGACTTCAAGTTGTGGGACAGTCCTCTTCTCCTGCAGTTTTTATCTGCACATCAGTATTTTCCTGATAATCCCAGAGTACTGACAAACTTTGAGTGGTGCCTTTTTTCGTCACAGCGTGCTAGCTGTTTGAGTGGGTACAGACACGACAGTTTGCTCCTCTGCTCCAAATAGCTTTTGTGCACAGTTCTTCCCTCTGTGAAAAAGGCAGCGGCCCTCTGTATGGCTATACCCTGGTGACTCAGGTCTGGGAGCAAGAGGGGCCAAGGGGCTACCAGAGAGCTTTCCTGGAAGGAGTTTGTTGTGCTAAATTACAACAAACAAAAAACCAAACGCACTAAACTCTTCTGCTGAAAACTGCGTTAGGTCATCTGCTGAGGAGGCGCTCCCTTTTTGTGAGAAAATACTCATGTCCTAGTGCTTACTGAGGGTTTTGTGACAAGTTTCACATGGCTACATGGTGACAGACCCTGTGCGTGTATGTTTCTTTCATGTGTCACCTCCTAACTGATTGGGTTACTTTTTGACTGATCCTGTGTTACTCGGGCAATCTACTTCCATAGTGATACCACCTCGGAAACCCAAGGAGGGGTCGCTATGAGTCGGGTCCCACTCGATGGGCAGTGTGTTTATATTACCAAATATAGGACCCATCCAAACTGAAATGAGCACATGAGCACAACTTTTATGGTTATATGTAGTTTTATAAGTTCAGATTTATATGGAAGTGCTTCCCCTTAGTTGGAATTTATACGTAGTTTTTCATTTTGCTTTGGGGGATGGCAGCCATAAAGCGCTGCAGGAGTCTCACTGAGAGGTTACACAAGCAGGGAAGAACATTTTGGCAATGAGGGATGGCGGCTTCCCTTCCCTAAAGAAAAAGTCCTCACCACAAACACACTTAGAAGTAAGTGTAGGAAGGACAGGTCAGAGGCCATGGAAGCCGGCCGTCTGAATTCAGGCTGAAGAGGCTGAGTGATCATCATCAAAGTCTGACACTCTGGGAGTGATCACAGACTCGCCCTTCAGCTGGTGTGGGTGCAGTGTTTTGTTCCTTCAGAGCGAGGCCGCATTAAGAAGGATTACCGCTTCGGGGGTCGCCTTTTTGGTTATCTCCCTCAGTAGTGAAATTTCATGTTTATGATTCGCAGAGAACTGCCTTTATTCTTCTGAAAATGCTGGGTCCTTTGAATTTCCTTTTCTCTAATGGGTTTGTCTTTCCAGAGTTGTTGATGTGGGCATTGCCGTCGGAGGCTGTCTCTAGTCCTGCCTGTTGTGGGGTATGTGAAGTAAAGGGAGAGAGAATTTCTGTTGTTCTCACGGTGAGCCCACTGAGTCAGGCCCTCTGTGAGCATTTGACTGCGTGAGCTTATCAAGCCACAGATCTTTTGACTTTTCATAACCAGTTGCCATGGAGTTGGTTTTAACTCATGGTGACCCTTTCTCGGAAGGAGATTGCTAGGCCTTTCTTCGAGGTGCCTCTGGGTGGACTGCAGCTCCCAACCTTTCAGTTGTCAGCCAAGCACGTTTTCATCCCCCAGAGACTCCACTTCCCACTGTGTGTCCAAAATGAGTGAACGTTTTTTTCTCATAGGAAAATAATCCTGGTGATCTGAAGATTACCTGCCTCTCTATAGGCGAGTGGATATTTTCCATATCCCAATCTGCAACGACCTAAGTTCTCCCTGAAGTCATTTATTCCTTTAGGAGGAGTTTCCCCACCCAGCTGCCCGGCTTGTCTGCCACCTAACCTGGCTGGCTTTGCGGTGCTAAGCCTGGGCTGGGTCTGGTGCTGATAACACATTCTTTCAACAGGAAGTGCCTCCATTTTCAGTTGTCTGTGGAGGGTGGAGGGCAGATAAGCTGTGAATGGAAACAGAGCAGATTTCTGCTCCACCCTCTTACTGCACTTTGATCAGAGAGAGGCTGGGACCCCTGCCTGGTCCAGCTGCCTGGGAGGAAGGATGGCTCAGCCATGCGTATTCTGAGGCTCTCCTTTCTACTTTTGCACAGGAACATTTAAGTTGGTTTAAGCCTGGTGGAATGCCTACTTTTAGTATGTTGATATGTCTGCAATTTGAACTTAAAATTCTCGGAAGGATTTAGCTAGATGTGGGGAAAAATTGTTTACCAGTTCAGATTTGTACTTGTGGGGTTTTTGTGTGTGTGCACTCGTGTCCTGGGTTCAGGGTCTTGATTTCTCATAAGTTTTACCCCAGATTGCCCTGATTCTCAGTAGGGAGCTCTGGAATGTCACCAATGAAGAAAGGGACTGAAGATGAACAATGAAAGATGAGCCACGTTTCTAGGCAAATTGTGATCATTCTAGACTCCTTGCACAGTTAGAAGACAAGTTATGAGAGCAAATGACTCTGAGTCATGTGTTGTCTTTGCTTTAACTTATGTGGAACTATGTGTGTCTCATGTGCATGGCTGACCAGACTCCAGCAGCTATGCCAGGTGACATGGAGATCATTATAGTGGTACACAGGTGGCTCTTCTGAACTCACTTCTATCTTTTAGAGTCCCCATTCCAATTCCTCTCTATTTTTCCATGCTGCTTGTTGACCCTGAGCAGACTGGCTCCTCTCAAGTGCTTGTGTCTCTCTGGTACTAGTGTCATCTATGGTTGTTACTATTTGGCCCCGACTTGTGGCAACCCCATGTGTTCTACTCTTCCCCAAAGTTAGAGTGTGCTGTGCCATTCAAGTAAAATAGTCAAACCAAACCCTGTTGCCATTGAGTCGATTCCAACTCATTGCAACCCCCATTGGATTTCCAAGGCTGTAAATATTTATGAAGTAGATCAACTCATCTTCTTCCCACGGAGCAGCTGGTGGGTTTGCACTGCTGATCTTCTTGTTAGCAGCCAAATGCCTTACCCAGTACACCATTTATTTGCTTTACACATGACTTCAAATTAAGAGACTTCATCTCAGAACACAATCTTTCTTTGCAGGTTATAGTGCTTTTAGTTTGTTTTATTGAGTCTCCCCTCACCGCTGGCTGCATCTGTATGGGTATAAAAATTGTCACAAAATGTGAAATAATGTTATGGGAAAACACGACCAAATTTAAGTCAAAAAACCAAACTCATTGCTGTCGAGCCAGTTCTGACTTGTAGCAACCCCTCCTTGGGTTTTCAAGGCAGTATCTCTATGGCAGTTGATTGCCCAGTTTTCTTTCTGAGGAGTGGCTGGTGGGTTTGAACCACCAGCCTTCTGGTTAACAGTCAAATGCCTTAGGCATTATGCCTTAGTGTACTCAGATAACTTGGAATTATGATGGAGTTGCAATTCATATCCTGCTGTTTTTCACCTAAAAACCAAAAACCAAACCCACTACCATTGAGTTGATTCCAACTCACAGTGACCCCTATTGGGTTTCCAAGACTGTAAATCTTTTCAGAAGTAGATTGCCCCATCTTCCTTCCACAGAGTGGCTGGTGAATTTGAACCACCGACCTTCTGGTTAGCAGCCAAATGTCTTATGCTCTTATACATTGTGCCACTTTTGTATTGTAAGGAACTCTGGTAGTACAGTGGCTAAGGCATTTAGTTGCTAATCAAAAGGTCAGTGGTTCAGGCCCACCATCCACTCTGGGAGAAAGACAAGACAGTCTGCTTTGTAAAGATTTATAGCCTTGGAAATTCTATAGAGTTGCTGTGAGTCGGAATCAACTTGATTGGCAGCGAGTTTGTTTATTGTATTATAAGATTTTTTTCCTCTTGCTACATACCAAAACCAAACCAAACACACTGCTGAGGAGTCAGATTTGACACTTAGCCACCCCTCCTTGGGTTTCTGAGGCAGTATCACTAGGGAAGTAGATTGCCTAGCTTTCCTTCAGAGGAGTGGCTGGTGGGTTTGAACTGCTGGCCTTCTGGTTAGTAGTCAAATGCCTTAGGCACTACACTACTGGAGCTCCCTCTTGCAGCATGGTGTTTAGTATTTTTATAATTGCATAATAAGTTATTGAGCAGGTTACTTCTGCTTTTCCAAACCATTCTGAGATTATTAGATACATCATGCACTCTCAGATTACCCAATAAGCAAGGTAAGCACAGGCTTACTTGTGCTTACTTACTAATCTGTAGTGAACAAATTCACCTTTTTTTTTTTTTTTTTTAACCACATCCAAGATTTTCCTTCTAGGTATTTATGGCTGGTGCCTGTCTCCCCATAGCACCTTTGTACAGAATCAAAGCTTCTTTTAAAATTTACAATTCCTGACAGGTATAGAGTAACCAGTAAGTGAGGTAAGCACAAGTAAGATGTGGGGAACAGAAAAAAATGTGTGAAACTGTTCACTGCAGATTGGTAAGTAAGCATGCAAGCCTGCGCTTACTTTGCTTACTGGGACTCCATCCCTGCGGCCACAGTTTCCATTGTTACACGTGACTCTGCAATGGATGTCTTTGTGGAGCCTTCCTTTCCCCTTCCTTAGAATTATTTCCTTATGAGACATTTTCAGAAGTAAAACATATTTAAAAATTCAGAATTTGAAAATTTAAAAACAAGGTCAAGTCTTGGGCACAAGTACTCCTCTCACGTTTGCTGACAGACTCAAGGAAGTTGCTTTTGATTTCAGATGAGTAGATAAGTGTCAAGGGGGCATCACCCATGTAATTTAGGGTTAGTCTGCCCTTCGAGGGTAGGAATCTTGCCCTGCCATATATGTTAACAGTTTTGTTTGAAAAAAGAAGACAGTGATTATTTCTGTGGTTTGTTGAGATTATTGCCCAGGTGTAAGAATAATATAGAAGGTGTTAGGATTTCTTTAATGCAGCTCATTTGAAAAAGGGCCAGTGATCCTTTTGAATGCGTGTGAAGCACCGTACTTTTTGTGGAAAGCTGTCTGTCAAAGTTAGAATTGGATGATCTAGGAGGTTGTTTTCACTTAACTCTGAAGGGGTTCCTACTTCTGAACCTGCCCTGCTCATAGTTCCAGAGCCTGTCTTATAGTAGATGCTTGGATGTTGTTTCTTGATGCTGATGGAGACACCTCTGCTATCTCAGTACTCCTGGCCATTTGGGGAATGCAGCGTCCTGGCCCATCCAGGCATCTTCGTCACTTCAGAATTTGAGTGCTAACCAGAAGGCTGGCGGTTCAAACCCACCAGCCATTCCTCGGAAGGAAGGTGCAATCTACTTCTATAGTGACACTGCCTCAGAAACTCAAGGAGAGGTTGCTATGAGTCAGATCCAACTCGACGGCACATAATAACAACAACAACAACATGGTGAAGGCAGATTTAGTGGAGGGCAGTGATAAATACAGATAGTCCTTCAGTTATAGAATAGCTACCTCAGTAAAAGTTGGGTGTGACATAAATCATAAGGGAGCTCACATTTTCTACTTATCTTGGTAGTTCCTTTCTAAAATGAGGAATTGTAATTGAATGTCACTCTTGTTTTTTGGGTGTTAAATCTGTATCCATGTTGGATTTACTCGCAATCTAGGTTCTGAAATTAAGGGCTAAAGTTAATCACTGCACTTATAAATGTAGCTAAGTCTTTTTACGTCCATAGTATTCTGTTTGCTTGACAGGATTACTTGAACTCTTTGAGAATTTTCACAAGAATCTATTCAATTTGTTCAACATTTTTTACTTTGAAATTTGCATTTTTATGCACCCAAAGCCTTTAGTGTAAGTCTTTCATGTTTGTCTTATTAAAAAAGACTAGAGTATGGGGGTGTACTGTTTCTGGGTGTTCATAAACCCACATTTTAGCTAGGAAAGAGAAGGGTAGGTTACCTGTGGAAGGGCTGGATTTGGTCTGTCTAGTTGGGGACATTTGGATCTTCAGACAAAATGTCATGTGACAGGACCTGGTGGGGTTACTCAACTGATGCCCTGCCTCTGAGCTTCATGAAATTATTGTGAGGATAGGGGAGAAAGTCAGATCTTGTTCAGGGAAAAAGGGGATGGACCACACTGACTTCTGACTCCTGGCTCCACGTATCGTTGGAGGGAAGCACCATCTATTATTCCATGCAGCTGGTGTCTGGTGCCATGTATCTCTCTGTACCATTAACATGTAACATTAACCCGACCAAATGGATGTTTTAAGGACCTAATAGGATCATATGTGTTAAAAAGAAATATTTTTGAAAAGTCCAAAATATCCCACCTATCTTAAATAACACATAGCTTGGAATTTATGAACTAGAACCTGAGCGCTTGGAAGAAATAACTTCTGAGCTTTTTGAAAGGAAAAGACATGATTAAAAAATATGTGACTAGCGCTAGACTCTTAAAAAGTCTTTCAAATACAGCTTATTTCTCAAATTGTAGTCTAAACATGATTTTAGTTATTTTGGTTTGACTTGACCAAATTATATAATGTTTTCCATTTGGCCTTTTCTTATTCGGATGGAAGGAATGAATTAAACAGACAAAAGATGAACATTTACTTGCCATGATCATGAGAAATATAGGATGTTTAAAATTTTCTTCATACTGTGGTCTGGCTCAAACATGGCCAGCTTTTGGAAAGAATCAAGATAAATGAGGTAGATATTAAAACCTGTGTATGCATGGGTTAATTTTCCATGAAGTTAATGCTCTAAAATTTCATTTATCAGGCAATTCTTTAGACTTTGACATGATTGCTAAGCCTTCTGGCCACGCTGTGTGTGTGCATGCATTTGTATTTGTGCATGTATGGTAGTAAATGTGCAAGTGTGTTTGTGTGCAAGTATATGTGTATGTGTTCACATATGCATGTGTGTGCATGTAGCACTCTGCAATTTCTCTTTGGAAATGATTAGATTGCGTGTGCATCACTAAGGTCTCTACCTACCCAGTGTAGTTTGCTGCTGGCATTTTTCACAAATAAAATTATTCCGGGTCCCCTTCCCACCTCTTGCCCCATAGTTCCTCTTGCCAGGTGGCTACTGCTATGAGTTCTGAAGTTAACTAAGAGTTTAAATCACCTGTATTAGACCAGTGGCACCATACAACACAGCAAGACTCCCTTGCTTCCTGGGGCAGTGCCTAGAGATGCTGACTTTCCTGCTTTTTTTGCTCAGTGACTCAAGTGCTTCTTAGGTGTGGTTCTTGCCCCAGCTGGACTTACAATCTCATTTGTGCCCATGTATTTAACTAGCAAGGAGCTCTGGTGGTGTAGTGCCTAAGGCATTTGACTGCTAACCAGAAGGTTGGCTGGTTAAACCCACCAGCCACTCCGCAGAAGGAAACTGGGCAACCTACTTCCCTAAAGATTTACTGCCCTGCAGGTCACTATGAGTTGGAGTCGACTTGATGGCAGTGAGTTTGGGTTATTTGTTTTATTTAACTAGCAGGATTGTGCTGGATCACAAATTTGTCGATAACTGTCTTTCCCCGTCTTTGCTTCTTCTCTCCCCACCTTGTCCTGCCAGGCAGGTGCCTCCTCAGTGATGTCTGGCCCAGGAGAGAGCACGAATCCCGAGAACAGCGAACTCAAGTACTCAGCTCAGGACGGGTTGTACATAGGAGTCAGTCTGGCATCCCCGGCGGAAGTGACGTCCTCTGTGAGACAGGATTCTTGGTGTGCTCTGGCTCTGGCATGAGCCCGTGGTGAAAGGAAGTTGAGAGAGTCCACCACGGTTCTCAGACGACTTTTGTATTATTTTATCAAGCAGTCCAAACAGTCGCAAGTACGCTGACAGAACATTCCTCTGATGTGTTATTTCTGTGCCTTTATTTTAAAAGAGATGTATTTCCAAAGAGGCTTGCTCCGCCTTACCATCTGTTCTTCACCAGAGAAGATGGAGCTCTTCCGGGAATAAGCCAGCGCAGCCCAAGAGCACACCGTCCTCTTGCCCTTGCCAGGACCCTGGTGCTGCACTTCCAGCCAGCCTGCCTCTGGGCTCACACAGGGATTTGATGTCCACTCTGCCATGTCTGGAAACCGGGACTGGGACTGGGGCTTTTCCTGCTAAGGGATATTGAAAAAGATTTTTAGAAAGGATTTTACGTGTATGTCCCAAATCATGTGCTTCTGGTTGATTTTGGTTATGCGTGAATTTCTTCATACCTTGTCCACATCCAAATTTTACATGTGTTCATAGAGAAGATCATTTGAGGCCATTTGTACACATCTCTGAAGGCTGGGTTAGTTCATGAGGTATCTTGTCAAAAATATTACTTAGTTGGCAAGACTGCATTGTAATGTTAACATACACTGTGACTGAAGTTTCTTAAAGTTCATATTGTGTGGCTGATCTGAAGTTGGTCGGAATTTGTAAACAGGGTAGCAAACAAGATATTTTTCTTCCATGTATACAATCATTTTTTTAAAAAAGTGCAATTTGCGTTGCAGCAATCCAGTGTTAAATCATTTGCATAAGATTTAACAACATTTTTTATAATGAATGTAAACATTTTAACTTAATGGTACTTAAATAATTTAAAAGAAAAATGTTAACTTAGACATTCTTACGCTTCTTTTACAACTGCATCCCATTTCTGTATTTCCAGTTGTTAAAGAAAACTATTCCAAGAACAAATCTTCTCTCAGGAAAATTGCCTTTCTCCATTTGTGAAGAATTTTTATACAAGAACACCAATATTCCCCCTTTATTTTACTGTGGAGTATGTGCTGGAAAAATTGCAACAAAACTTTACTACCTAACAACATTTGTAAATACTCTATGAGATACCTAGGCATCTTTAAACACTATGATGAAGTCTGTATAGTGTGACTAACCCACAGGCAGGTTGGTTTACATGAATTTTTTTTTTTTAATGGGATGTCATATGAAAACCTATTTCACCAGAGTTTTAAAAATAAAAAGGGTATTGTTTTGTCTCTGTATGGTCAGTTTCTTCCCTTTTAGTTTCATTTTTGATGCATATAACTGTGGCTCTAGACATTCATATAAAACAAGCCCGTGTCATGTCTGCATATTGCCTGACAGTCTTCTTTTCAAAGAAGCATTTTGGAACGTTTTATATGTGTGGATCATTTGAAGCTGGCACATGGAATGAGTTACCACTTTCTGTTTGCACTGGGGACCATTTTTGTAAGCAAAAAGGGCCGCATATTATATGAAATTATTTGAGATTATAAGCATTCTTTTAGGATCAACCCTTAAAAACATTTTAGAAAGTCCAAGGTTTCTATCCCTTGGGAGAGAAATCTACTCTGTGGTTCTATTCCCTTCCTTTTGTAAAGGGCCATGAAATCTCATTAAACTCCCCTAGGTTGAGGACCTTGTGCTCACCAGAAGGTATTTAGAAATGATTTGAACAGGCTGTGTTTTTTCTTCATTGGGTGGATTTCAGGAAATCAGGAGGCTGTTTCACAATATAAAATGGTGGCCTTATAATCTTGGCTCCCTGAGCATGTGACCTTTTTTTTAACTTCTTTTTTTCATGTACTTAATCGAGCCATTCTATGGGGTCCAGCCTGAATCTTTCAAGAGAAGGAAAGTCTTCCTTAGTGATGGTGGGTGGGTACCTCTCTCTGTTAGGAAATGATGGTATTGGTAGCCTGGTTGTGTGTGTGTGTCTGTGTGTGTGTGTGTTTGCAGAATTCACTGACACTCTTGCACTTCCTGGTGTTAAATAAATGGTAGGTGAGAACAATGATGTAAGAGTGCTGGGCCTGTGGCTAGACCACTTGGCTTCAAGTTCTAGCTCTGTCATAGATCAGCGTAGCTCAATGACTCTGGGTAAGTTACTCAGCGCTCATCTTCCTAATTTGCCAAAAGAGACAAATAGCATATGACTTACAGGATCAAGCAAGATAATCCATGTAAAGTGCCTAGCACAGTTCCTGGCACATAGGAAGCTTTCAGCGAGTGTTCAGTTGACTTTGAGAAAGGGTGGCAGGAGCTCTTACACATGGGTGATTAGAATAATACCTTCCTTTCTGTAGAGTCAGAAATTGGCCTACAGGCACCTAATATTCTTTGGGTCACCTGTGCCTCTGGAACAGTGCTGAGGGGTGTGTCCCTGGCCAGGGGGTGGCAGAGATGGAGGGAGGATGCTTGGGAGAGTACCAGGCTACATTGGCTTGATGGTGGTCTTAAAAAAGGGGGCAGGAGAAAATTATTCCCATTCACTTTTTTTTTTTTTTTTCCTCCTTCCTCTCATGGTTTGCATTACTTTGCTGTTTTCTGCTGAGTTGGGAGTTGGTAGAATTAATATGCTTTGACTTAAGAAAAAACCAAACTAACTGCTGTAGAGTCAGATCCAACTGATAACGACCCCTCCTTGGGTTTCCGAGGCGGTATCTCTATGGAAGTAAATTGCCCAACCTTCCTTCTGAGGAGTGGCTGGTGGGTTTGAACCGCCAGCTTTCTGGTTAGCAATCAAATGCCTTAGGCAGTATGCCACCAGAGCTCCTATGCTTTGACTGGAAAATGAGTTTGTCTTATTGGGGCTTCTAAATGATTGCTTTCCCTGTGAACAATCTCAAATATTTCTTCTTTCAATACTAAGACATAATTAGTTTGGCTGCCTGCTCTCGCTCCCCTCCCCCTTTAGAACAAAAAGTGGAAAGAATTCTAGCTTTCATGAAATAAATTACGAAGGGCAGAAGGAAGGAAGGGGCTTCTTGTAGTCCATCCTAGAACAAGGAACTCCATAATCTAGGCCTTTTAAATGACTTTCTGACCTATGCTTGTATAAAGGAGAAATTTGATACATTTTTCCAAATACACAGTCTTAACAGCCCTCTTCTAAACAGGACATGTGAAAAAAGTCGTTTATTAATAGGGAAAGTATTTAAATATGTAGTGTAGCTCAGTTTAAAGAATCATCAGACCATTACCATGGGTTGCAGGATTTATGTCCCCTGTCACCCATGGCGGATTTTAAGCCATCTTATATAAGTGAAGGCTCTGTCTGAGGTCTCTCTTCAGGGTCACTTAATGTTGTTTCCTGGTGCCTATGGGAGGGTCAGGAAAGCAGAGGGAGCCATTCATTTCCCCCTGCAAATAAATTAACTTCTTGCTCATGGGAAATGTTTTCCCCAGTCCTTGGAAATTTGATGTAATTTCAGATCACAGATAATTGAGCTGCTGGGAGGGCAATGCAACAAGTCTTTGGTGGCCATGCCAGATTCCAGACTACTTTCAAAGCGGTGTAATATGGTGACTTCAATGTGCTAAATTCTCTCTATCTCAGTATTGCCCATGGGGTCTGTGGATCCCCAAGGATCTGAGGAGAGAATAATAGGGTTATGTGTGTGGAGGGTGCGGTAAGTGGGTGGAGGGGCAGAGATCAAATATTTATCTAGAATAAGATAGCTCTGGCTATTCCAAACTGGGTTTTGTTTCTCGGTTGAAATTATATTAACTCTTTTTGGTGACACGGGTTATCTCCTGTGAGTTGGAAGCTCTTCTTGGCAGTCAGACATTAGTTTTTTATTTTAAGTAGAAAATTTAAATATGAAAATATTTGTGAGACCAAATGTTTCAAGTCAGGGTTTGTGGGTAAGAATTGGGTACCTATAGTTGGCTGTATCTGTGGTCTCAGGGTGGATTCTGTGCTGTTGAAAGATGGGTAGATGGGTTTAAAGCAGGTTGCTTTACTTATGATCTCTGAGTGAGGGCAATCAGGAGGAGTAAGAGGGTAATAGACATCTGCAGCTGGGCTGAGGAGTCCCTGAATGGTGTAAATGATTGACATGCTTGGCTACTAACCAAAAGGTTAGAGGTTCAAGTCTGCCCGGGGCACCTCAAAAGAGAGACCTGGTGATCTATACTTCTGAAAAATCAACCATTGGAAACTATATATAGAATTCTACTGTGACACATATGCGATCTCCATGAGTCAGAATTGACTCACTGGGGCCATCATTATTTGCCTGGGAATTCTATGGTGTCTTTAGTTGGTTCAACTATAAGATGCTGGTAGAATGAAAGTCTAAATCAGTTCACAGGGACTTTGGGTGAATTAATAGTGTTTGATAGTTCCAAATAGGAGCTCTGGTAGCACAGTGCCTAAGGCACTTGACTGCTAATCAGAAGGTGGGCGGTTCAAACCCACCAGCCACTCCTCGGAAGGAAGGTTGGGCAATCTACTTCCGTAGTGATACTGCCTTGGAAACCCAAGGAAGGGTCACTATGAGTCGGG
>NW_006921617.1:11953521-11971914 GCF_000298275.1 Orycteropus afer afer | reverse complement strand
ATCTGCATGAGAAAACTAGTGTGACAATTGGTACTTTACTCTTGTCATCGCTGCTTGGTAACTGGCCCAGAGAAATGACTATTACACAGGTGATGAATCATTTTTAGTTAGAGATACTTGTTTTGCATGGTGGTTTTTTTTTTTTTTTTTTAAATAACATTTAAAAAATGACTGACACATAAAAATGAAATATTAAAGAATGTACAGACACTCACATACATATGTTTTGTCTATACATTCTCTATAGAGAATAAAAAAAGATTAAAGAATGTTTAATTGGTAGAAGAGCTGCTATTTCAATTATCAGTGGTTTCCTTTGGTGAAATTATCATCTAGGTAGCCTACAGTCTTTGGACAAGTTCTTAGTGTCTCTCTTGGATCTCAATCTTCTCATCTATAAAATGGAGAAATGAAGTAGTGTTGTCTTAAAGGCACATTCGATCTGCATTTACTTTTCACAGTCCTAGGGGCTGATTCTATACAATGAGGTGATGATAGGCCTATGGCCTAGTCTGGGCTCCCAGGGTTTAAGGAGCTTCCAACAATCCATCCATGACCAGGTGAAGCTGATGGATTGGAATCTCCTTATAGCCTCCTTCCTATTCGCTCACTGCCTCAGGTTCTGATCAACGAGGCCAATCCCTACTGTGTAGCCTTGGGCCACAGAGAGTGAGAGGCCGGGTCACATTCATGAACACAGGGGTTTAGGAAGGGGTGCAACTGGCCCCCAGTACTAAACCCACTTGGTCTCTGGCTCCTGGTATAAAATTTATACAGCGATACGGACCCAGACCGGAAAATGGAAAAGTCTGCTGCAGAGCAGTCCAGAGAACAAGGAAAAAACAGCTTTGCTTTGCTTGGCCCATGGCTTCAATATCTTGTAGTTGGTTTTTTATTTCTTGGAAAGAACCAGCTTTTCATTGTTACTTGCTTTCTTGTGTCTTCTCTTTAGCAGTTATGGAGTATTCCTCCCTGTCTCCCTACTCCCTGGGTTTTACATTTATTTTTTGAATTCTATCCCCTTGATGTGCCAAGACTGACCTGAAAAAATAAAGCAAATATTTCTATGTTTACTATGTGCTAGTTTCTATACAAAGTACTTCATATATATCAATTTATCTAATCCTCATCCCAAATCTATAATGTGGTACTACTCTCATTTTACAAATGTGTCTACCGAGGCACAGAGAGGTTAAGAAACTTGTCCAAGGTTACATAGCGGCAGAGCTGGGCTTTGAGTCCAGGTGGTCTGGTCCTAGATCACATGACCTTTCTTAATCACTATACTGTATTGTCTTTTCAATCTGATTCAAAGGTGAAGACATTGAAGAACACGGAGGGAAACTAGAAGTCTGAAATTTGAGGCTGTGCCCTTTTCTCTTTCTCCTAGCATCTCAGAAATACACAGTTGAGATTTGAAATACAGGTATGTCTAGATTGAAGAATCCTAGTAAACCTTGTAAATTTCCTCTGTGAAGTGTAAACTGTATCAGCTTCTAGTTATGTGCTTCTTTAGAATTCATAAAATAGTGTCTGTTGGTAAACTCAGAAGTGGTGGGTGGTGAAGTGCTAGTCCACCGTGCTATCTTTGAGCAATTTACTCCTTTCACTTAATTTCCAGTGAGGCTTCTTAAGGTCTGTTGTTAGTTGCTGTCAAGTTGATGCTGACCCACAGGAACCCCACATGACACAATAGAAGTGCCCCAGAGGGTTTTCTTGCCTGTAATCTTTATGAAAACAATTGGCAACTCTTTCTCCCGTGAAGCCGGGGTGGGTTCTAACTGGCACCCTTTCCGTTAGCAGCTGAGTGCTCAACTGTTGGGCCACCGTGATTCTTTTGCTCTACCTAGCTCGAAAGATTGACACAGCAATCAAGCCTAGCAATGACTGTGAGGTTGGTACAGGACCCATCAGTGTTCTGTTCTGTTGTAGTAGGGTCGCTATGAATCGGAACCCACTCAACAGCAACTAACAATACCAACAGCTCAGAAGAGTAGGGTAAAGCACTTTACAAAGTATAAAAAGCTGCTGAAATGATTAATAGTGCTTAAAACAATATGAGAGAGAACAAAGAATTCCTCCTCATGGTGTAAAATCTTTCATTGTGCCAAAGATTTTTTTTTTTTTTTTCGGGAAAACTTGCATTAGATTTTGGCAGTGGTATTTTAGGCTTTATCTTTTTCAGTAAGTGTTAATTACTGCTTACGTCATTGTTATTATAATTGTTTTGATAAGTTTACATTATCAGTGATGCTCTGTGTCAGGGCCTCTCAAACTTCCATGAGCATAAGGATCACACACAGCGCTTGCTCAAATTTCAGTCCCTAGCTCCTTTCCTGGAGGGTCTGATTCTGTAGGTTCTATGGAAGGGTGACACAGTGGCTGCAGTGAGGGGTTCAAGGATGGCAGCGATTGTGAGGATGACACAGGCCTGGACAGTGTTTCTTTCTGTTGTGCACAGAACCTTTGAGTCAGAACCTACTTAGTGGCACCTAACAGCAACAATTTATAAGGTAAAGGAATCTACAGTTTTGGCCTTTGCAATAATTAAAATTTCTCCATGTACAGTCTCCATTTACTCCACATAAAATTTCTCAAGTATTCAAAACTTATAAATTGCAATGCAGTGAAAAGGAATTATCCTTTTTCCTGTCCCCTATCTGCTCAGTTCCCCTCCCCAGACAAAATCTCTTATTTCCTGTATCTATTATATGCACTGAATATTGACGCATGTACAAACATGTATATGTGTTTGTGTGTATCTATCTGTATATATGTATTCATGTGTGCATATTTATATATAATTTTTTAAACAAGTAGTAGCAAATGATACATATTGTTTTGTATTTTGTTTTGTTTTACTCAGTATTTGTCATATTTAATCAGTGCTCTATTAAAGAAAATTTGTTTCATATCTTTTGCTATTCAAGCAATACTGCAATTACTATCATTTCATAAATATGTAAAGATATCTATAAGATAAATTTCTAGAAGTAGTACTACGGAGTCAAAGGGTATCTCTGCTTTTAATTTTGATGTTGTTGTTGTTGTTGTTATGTGCCATCGAGTCAGCCCTGACTCATAGCGACCCCTCCTTGGGTTTCCGAGGCAGTATCACTACGGAAGTAGGATTGCCCAACCTTCCTTCCGAGGAGTGGCTGGTGGGTTTGAACCGCCAGCCTTCTGGTTAGCAGTCAAGTGCCTTAGCCACGCCAAATTGCCCTCCGCAGTGGTTGTCCCATTTTGCACTCTCACTAGCAATGTACAAGAGTGCCTGTTTTTCCTTAATCAAATGAGTCTGTAATCAAACTTTCTGACCGTTGTCTACCTCATATCTCTCTGAGCTTTGTTTTGCATCTGTCTTACTGTGAATGAGGTTGAATTTCTTTTGCTATGATTAAGATCCGTTTGTAGTTGCTTTCATGTGAACTCTTAACCAACCTTTGTTCATATTCATTGCCTATATTTTCTATTGGGTTAATAATCTCACTGATTTGAGAGTTCTTTACATATCAAGGAAACAACCCCTTTATCTAAAATATACCTTAAAGATATTTATTACTGGGTTTTCTTTTGGGTTTTTAAATATGTATTTCTTTAAAAAATCATGCCAATTTTTCAAGGTAATTCAGTTTATCAGTCTATTACAATTTTTGAAATGTATATTCTATTTAGAAAAGCCTTTCCCACTATTAAGATTATTTTTGAAAATCCCATGATTTCTTCTAGAACTTTTATGGCTTTATTTTTGAGGTTCATATTTTTTTAATCTAGAATTTTTTTTGTTGTTATTATAACATATATATCAAACTAACAAACAAAGTCACTGGAGTCGGATCTGACTCATAGTGACCCCTCCTTGGATTTCTGAGGCGGTATCTCTATGGAAATAGATTGCCCAATCTTCCTTCCAAGGAGTGGCTGGTGAGTTTGAACTGCCAGCCTTCTGGTTAGCAGTCAAATGCCTTAGGCACTAGCCCACCAGAGCCCTCTGTAACATATGTATTCAACATTATTGTTTTTCCAGATGCCAACCTAGTTGTCCTAGCATCATTTACTGAATAAATTCCCACTAATTCAAAATGAAAATTAAAATATATAAAATATTTGTATGTATATGTATTTTTAATATAAGTTCTTATGTGTATGAATATGTTTAATATAAGTTATGTATCTATTTGGGTCAATTTCTAGATTTTCTTTTCTGTGCCAATCATCTGTTTATTCATGCTTCAATACCACATAGCTTTTATTATTATACTTTGCCATATATTTTAATATGTAGAGATCTTTTCTTATTTTCTAAGGAATTTGATCACTATTTTTGCTTACTTATTTTTCCATACAAACTTCAGAATCAGCTTGTCCAATTAAAAAAAATTCTGTTAGTATTTTTATTAGAATTCTGTTAAAATTTAGTTTAACTTAGGGAGAATTAAAACCTTTATTTTGTTAAGTCTTCATGTCCAAGGTGAAGTATATTTTCATTTATTTAAATCTATTTCTGTGTCTCTTATTAGAGTTTTAAACTTTTCTTCAGAGCGATCTTGCAAGTGTCTGGTTAACTTTATTCCTAATTGTGTCATCTTTTTCTATATTAGTACAAGTCTTCTGATTAGTTGTTATGCATATGAAGAGTATCTTAAACTTGTTTCCCAGAACCATCCTGAATTCTCATCTCTTTGTATCAGTCAATTCACTTGCAGTTTCTATTTGCATTGGTGGTGGGTTGAGTGTTAGCGGGGAACACTGCTCTTGGTGTTGTCTAAGGAGCTATGTACCCTCATATTGCACATATTCACTTACATCATGAATTCATGTAACTTTAGAGATAGCAAGGACCTTGCTGAGGAAACAGAATCTTGGAACGATTAAGTGCTGCTGGACAGTTTAGAACCTGGGTTTCCAGACTCTTGGCGCAGTAGCCTTGGCTCTGTGCTTGACTGAGAGTTTGCTGAATGAAACTCAAGAAGCAAACACTGTGTGTAAAGGCTTGGCCTTTGGCAGAGGCTGGTAACTTCTTAGTACTCTGAGCATTGCTTCATTAATCAGTTTTAGGAATTAAAAAGATACTGAGACTTGGGCCAATACTGTTTTTTTCAAAGACTGCTTGTGTCCCCAAACTCCAGCTCTGAGTTACCTCCAGGGATTAGCACAAATGACCACTGATCTCCAGTGAATGATCAGACTTCATTTGCTGGAATAAATGAAAGGTTTGTGAGAGCAGGAAATCAGGACAACACCTAGACTTGCTAACCCAAACAGCTTCTGTTTCTGAGCCCCTGGAGACCAGTTATCACCAAATGGACAGATATACTTGGTAAAGTTTCTGCAGGCTTCACAGCTTGTAAATAGAAGGCTGCACTCTGCATGCTCCTCTCTTGTTGAATCTGGCTCGAATTGGCTGGGCAGTGACCAGGAACTGGGCTGGTGGGGAGGGAGTTCATAGGGATGACTCCCTTGGAATGAATTTTGCAATCTCACTATATGTTTTGAGAAGACAAAGCATTTTATTCATGAAAATCATGTTGGGGGCACCTGTTATGTAGTACCTATCATTTATAGAGCTATACCAAATACAAACTGGTCTGTGTGGAATATATTAGAATAGGTTACACAATAAAATGTCCATAGCTCTCATTATCCTTTTTTCTTACACTCATGATATTCTTTGGATATTTACTTCGTTTCGGTGGTTTTGTTTATTCTATTCCTCCATTTAGTCTGTAACAAAAATTTCTGACTCTCTGATACCACTAGATTCAATGGTATAATGCCAGCTGGGTCCTGCCAGGAGAAATTCCAGAAGGTGCCTCCTTATTTTTTTTTACAAATGAATGAAAGATGCTTTTATTTGAAAACTGACTGCGAGGAGCCTTTGAGTGGTGGCTACACCTTAGATCAGGCAGTGGAGGGAGCTGCCCCTACTTCAGCCTACTTTACTCGACTCTTTGAAGCATTCAGAATTGTGGTCCACTCCATCTTTCTTGAAATGCTTTCTCCCTTTTCTTTCATGATGTCATAGATAAATCAAGAGTGTGATGAAGTGGAAAGACCGTGGACTTTGGAGTCATGCAAAGATGGCTTTGAATCCTGGCTCAACACACATGCCAGTTCTGAGGCCTTGAACAAACTAATTAATCTCTCCAGCCTGCAATATTCTCACTCAAAAAGGAGAGCAATACTACCCACCTCATATCCCAGTCACCCAACCTCAAAGCCTTCCTCAACTTCAGCTCTGTAAGGGTAGGAGATAGGTTTTATAATCCTGGGCAAAATGCTAGCATACCTTTCATGAAGTTGCTGTTGTTAGTTGTCATCCAGTCAGCTCTGACTCATGGTGACCTTATGTACAACAGAACAAAATGCCTAGCCCTGCACCATATTTGTGATTATTGCTATGCACTTGGGTCCATTGTGGCCATTGTGTATTTTGTGTATCTTCCAACTTAGGGACTCATTGTCCAGCACTATACTGGACTATGTTTTGTTGTGATCCCTAAGTTTTTTAAATTAATTGATTATTTTTTTGTGTGAATTCATAAAATTTTATTGGCTAATTTTCAGAAGTAGGTCACTACTTACCTCTCTTCTTAGTCTCTTAATCTGGCAGCTCTGCTGAAACCAGTCTACCATGAAGGACCCCGCTGGTATTTGAAATACTGATGGCATAGCTTCCAACATTAAGGCAACATGCAAACCATCATCACAGCATGAGAAACTGACAGATGGGTGGTAGTTTTACGAGATATGTACTCAATAATTTAATTGCTTTCTACTTCCCATGTACAGCTTAAAACATCATTCATTCATTTTCCACAAGCTTATCCTTTGGTCCATAGCTACTGGGCCTTGCTCCAAGGTTAGAGGGATTAATGGAAGTGGAGGTTGTAGCTTGGAGGGGCCTTAAGATGTCTGTTAGAATCACTCAAGTTAGTATTATGTGTTGATTGTTTCTTGGGGAGTCTCTTAGGGTTCTCACTGAAAGGAGTTTTGTAGAAGGGGTGCTATCCTGAATCCCGAGAGCTGCCCATCCCCATCTACTCAGTTTGGGGCTCATTATTGCCTGATCTAGTTTTATGATGCTGGGCAAGTCATTAGTTCTTCTAAGGTTTCAGTTTACTTGTCCATAAAGTAGGAGCATTTAGACTTGATGTGCTCTGAATTCCCTTACCACTTTTAACACTCTGTTTCTCTGCTTCTACTGTCTTGGTCTAGGATTTGCAGAGATATGTTAGGAATGTACAGCCTGTGCTTGCTTTACTTTTTCAGAAAAGGCAACATATTTTCAAATACCATTAACTATAAGAATTGATGCCGTATGTTGACGAGAAAAGTTATGCCTTTTTAATACTGTAATGTAATGATGTCTGGTATCTTGTGGGTGCCCAATAAATGCATTTTTGGCTTTAAAAAAATAAAAATATATATTTCTCATTAAAAAGCCATGTTCACAGCAGAAGTCCCTGGGTAATATAGTGACAGGTATGCCCACCCTTCACATTGCTTTCTTGAAGCTTTTAAAAAAACCAAACTCACTGCCATCGAGTCGATTTCAACTCATAGCGACCCCTCCTTGGGTTTCTGAGGTGATACTATGGAAATAGATTGCCCAGTCTTCCTTCAGAGGAGTGGCTGGTGGGTTCCAACCGCCAGCCTTCTGGTTAGCAGTCAAATGCCTTAGGCACTATACCAGCAGAGCTCCCTTCTTGAAGCTTAGGGAAGTAAATTTTGTATTGGAAAGAACCAAGGTTTTGGGATCAAACAAATCTGCACTTCAGTTTTACCTTTTCCACTTACCCCACTGTGTGACCTGGGTTACAATACGTAATGATACTTAACTTCCCTGAGCCTTCGTTTACTCATCTATAAAATGAGGGTAATGGGATAGCTCACAGTGTTGTTGGAAATTAAATGAAATACTCCATGTGAACTGCCAAGCACAATGCTGGACACAGAGGAAACTGGAAATAAAAATGAGTTTGTTTTCTCTTCCCTTGGATTGTTTCTAAAGCCGTGGAGCGCTGCAGTGCCACTCGTGAATTTGAGGCAGGAGTTCTCCTTTCAGAGGTGTGAAGGAACTTATCTGCCTTTTATTTTTAAGGCACATCAGGGTGTGGTCACCATTCGAGTGTGCCAGATATGAAAGGGGAGGGCTAGGCCCCATAGTGCTTTGCTTTACTTTAAAAACAGACAGTCCGTACTCTAGGAATCCACCACTCTTCCATTCTAGGAAGAGATGATGACTCATTACAGGAAACAGTGTTTGCTGCTGCTGCTGCTTCTTCTCAAATACTTTAGCAATGAAAGCAATTAAAGAGAGAACCCTTAGTTGAGAACAGTTTCTGGAGGAGTTAGAGTGAAGACAGGCATGCCAGGGTTGAAGTCGACATCTTTCAGTTAAATAATCATGAGATTTAATCCCTAACCATCTCTCTAAATTCTCAAAAGACTTATGTATTGAAACTTTTTTTAAATTAAAATATCACTTCATATCAAGTGACTTAGAATATCACAAAATAGAAATAGTGATAGATCATTTTCTAAATAACTAACTGAAACAACTTCTAAGAGTTGCCAGTGCAATGCTAAGAAATGCTCCTTTTTGATGGCAGAAGGCAGCCCCAGAAGGAGACTGAGGCAGGGGTGAGCGCCAAGGGTCTGACTGTCCTTTCTACTGTATCATTTATGCTGTACCGGATTATTTGTACTCGCCCTTTCTCCCCGTCTGGTTTCATTGATGCCCTAAATCGCTATTAATTGGCTTGGTCAACACGGGCTACCATTGGGTTTTACCTTATTCTTTCCTTTAGCTGGAAGTCACTTTATTGTGCTCTAAATGTTATTTTAATTGACACTTTCCAGATATGTGTAGTTGGGACTTGGTGTTCGGCCTGCCCCTAGACACATGCTTGCTTTGGCTTGGATACTAAAAACCAGCTTAGCTACTAGAGCCACTTGTCTCAACTCCATTTTAAGTGAGTGACACTATCGGTAAAGTGCTTGAATACTCATGGAAAGGTTTATGCTTGGAACCCACTCAGAGGCCCCTCAGAAGAAAGACCTGGAGATGTGCTTCTGAAAGGCCACAGCCTTGCAAACCCTATGGAGCGCAGTGCTATCTTGCAACACACGAGGTCGTTGTGAGTCAGATTTGATTCAACAGCAACCAGTTTGTTTTTTTGGCTGGACTTTAACTGAGGGCCAAGTGTCTTGATCTCCTTGCTCTTCTTCATCAAAACAGGAAGGTAAGGTTCTTTGTCAGCTCACCCTGGATCCTTCCTTGTAGTGGATGCTCCCTACTCCTTATGTATGAGCAGCTTTTAGAACTGAAAACCAAGACCAGTTGCCCTGGAGTCAACTCTGACACAGTGACCCCATGTGTGTCAGAGCAGTAATGTGTTCTCTAGCGTTTTCAGTGACCGATTTTTTGGAAGTAGATTGCCAGGCCTTTCTGCTAAAGTGTTTTTGGGTGAACTCAAACCTCCAACCTTGCAGTTAGACAGAGAAAGTGCGTGAGCTAAAGGGAACTTGAGTAAGCAATTTCTGTACAGCCTGCTCCCCTGTACCACCTGTCTCAGGGCAGAGCTGGGTGAGAAGAGGCTGTACTTTTTTGCCTGTCCATGCAAGTTAAACTGAGTAGAACTGGCTTCCTACCTCCTCTATGTGGCTGAGGCCTGACTGGTGGGGACTTGGAAAGAGTTCTTTCTGTTACTCCTCTGATCTGACTCTCCCTTGCAAGGCTGAATCTGAGGTCCATAATCTGTGGTAGAGGGGAACTATTCACAAATCCTGAGCTTGAAGGTTTGCTGTGCACATTCCAGCAGATGAGGGAATAAGAAGCAAACTAAGGAAAGCAGCACAGAGGAAGAGAGGTAAAGAGACAGAGCTGTGCAAAACACATTTTCACATCCGATCCAGTCACTGCTCATCCTCCTAGTTTTGAGTAGAGTAGCAATTGGAATGGAGAAGACTTTTGAATTAAATAGTTTTATTTTAATGAAATTACAAACAAAATAGCATGTGTATTGCATAAATACAGTTATGTAAATATTATATATATAAATATATATATATATGTATATGTATATATGTTGTTGTTGTTGTTGTTATTTGCCATCGAGTCGGCCCCGACTCATAGCGACCCCTCCTTGGGTTTCCGAGGCAGTATCACTACAGAAGTAGGAATGCCCAATCTTCCTTCCGAGGAGTGGCTGGTAAAATGCAAATACCGATGTCTGCACCATCCACGTTAAGAAGTGGAGCACTACCAGTATCTTCGAATCCCTTGTGGTCTAGTCTTTAGTTACCCCTGGCTATTTAATCCATAGCCAAATGCCTGAATACACCATAAGTTTGCATTTAAATATGTCAAATTAAAACCTCCTTCTGGCATTCTCCAGATAAGAATTGGTTTTAATAATTTGAAGGAGTTCCAGTCTCCAAGAGCCTTCTCAGTAGCTATTCCCACCTCCTCCTCTTCCACCACCGTTCAGGAATTTCCCCAACTTTAGTTTGCAAAATAGGATTTGGTAATCAACATAGAGAGATCTATTTCTATGAAAAATATCTCTTAGCTACCCTGTTGTGACTCATAGTGACCCTTTAGGACAGAGTAGAACTGCCCCATAGAGTTTCCAAGGCTGTAAATATTTACTGAAGCAGACTGGTGGGTTCAAACCACCAACCGTTTGCTTAGCAGCCAAGTGCTTTAACCACTGTGCCACCGAGATTCCTATACCAAAAAAAAAAAAAAAAAAAAAAAAAAACAACCCAAACTTACTGCCATTAAGTCAATTCCGACTCTTAGAGACCCCCATTGGATTTCTGAGTTAGTAAATCTTTGTGGAAGTAGATTGCCCCATCTTCATTCCGTGGAGTGGCTGGTAGGTTTGAACTGCCAACCTTCTGGTTAGCAGTCAAAAGTCTTAGACATTACACCACCAGAGCTCCTTAAGACTCCTATAAAAACCAAACCGAACTCATTGCTATCTAGTTGATTCTGACTCATAGCGACCCCCTTTGGGTTTCTGAGGCAGTAAATCTTTACAGAAGTAGATTGCCCAGTCTTCCTTCCGCTGAGTGGCTAGTGGGTTTGAACTCCTATTGGGGAGGCTGAAATCCTTAAGGATGTCCAGGTCCTTTCTCCTGCAGAGACACTAGTAGGTTTGAACCACTAACCTTTCAGTTAGCAGCCCAGCATTTAAGCGTTGTGTCACCTATTCTTCCAAAATTCTGTGGCTATTAGAGTCAGGAATCTCTGCAGACTTAAGGAAGTAGCAAATGCCTCCATTTGTAGCACGGATTAGGTACTCTTTCTATATTAAGGCCTTTTGAGGGGAGGGATGGGTAGTTCATAAGTGCAACACAAGTGTTGAGGTTTGTAACAAAGAATTTTCCTTTTCCTTGTCTGGCCTTTTCCATAGGATGTTATAAAATGGTATCATGTGTAGTGTGTGGTGGGTAGTGGATGGTACAGATAGGGGTAGATTGGGAGAGCCTTCAGACAGCTGCTGCTGAGAAGTCTTTCTGAGGTGTATTGAGTGTCTACCTGCAACTGAAGTCAAGAAGCATCTAACCATTACTCCTATCTCAAAAGCAGGCTGTGGTGTTACCCACATCCATTATCATGACAATGGGATCATTTTCTGAGTGGCACTTTACGCAGTTGCCAGGATTTTTAGGTACTCTCCACCCTCTTCCTACACCATCGCCTACTAGGCTGAACCTGTGCCAACTTTCAACTTTCCTGCTTTTTCTGCTTCCCAGCAGGGCTTTCGGAGTGAAGATGTGAGATCCAGAAGAAGCCAGGTTCTGTATTTCTTGTGTCTTGTTTCAGAGAAGCCCTTCCTAGTCTCACATCCCAGAATTCTTAGGACCTTACACCACCAGGTGGAGCTTTTTGGTTCTAGACCCAGGTAAACTTCTGGGCTTGGGGCTTTTTGGAAATTTTGGAACTCGGCAGTATCACTGATGGGCAGGAGCTGGGAAAGAAGGAGAATCTCCCTTTTCTTCTTCTTCATTAATGTTTATGCCACTTTGCAGATGGCTAGTTCTGAAAGCCTCTAGGAGCTATGTGTGGGACCTAGTCCTGAGTCTCCTATGGTTTGTAGAGGACCTCAGAGCCATTAATGATGACAAGAGGATGAAATCCTAAGTCCACCAGGCCTAGGCTAAGTTGGCTAAAAGAAGGTGATCCTGACCTGGGGACTGCAAATCTCTGAAACTGTGTGCAATATTTTATATGTATGTGGGTATGTCCGTTTTGCTGATTTTCTGGGGAAAGGTCCATTGCTTTTATTAGATTTTCAGGCATTTGGGACCTAAAATAGATTAAGAACAAGGATCATGTCTAACAGCTGGTTTCTGATACAACGAGAAAACTAAAGTGATATAAATGAGTTCATAATTCAAAACTGTAAGAATACCCTGTATTCTGGGATTGTGTGTATTCTATTTTTGGGGGTTTTAAAATACTCTTTTCTTTTATAGGGTTATGATGACATAGAGTAATTAAAATTTATTTTTTCCTCTCAACAAAATAAAAAGTTGGTAATGCTCCCAATTATAATTTTTTTTTTTTCCTGGTCTATGAAATCCCAAAGTCTAAAAACTACTAATGTAGAGGGTTGCCTTTTTATTTGTACATGATTTAAGAGTGTACTGTTGTCCATCTCTCCTCCCCTAACTTTCCACTGTACATGACAGTTGTTTTTCATTATGTGCACAACTATCTTAAACAAAGTGATATAAACTCAACTTTTCCTGACACCAAGAAAACATAACTACCACTGTGGGCAAATCACCTAATCTTCCTGGGCCTTAATTTTCTTATTAAAGTGAGGAAATTGGATATGAAAAGATATTCACAATCATTAGCTATTAGAGAGATGCAAATCAAAACTACAATGAGAAAACATCTCACCCTAGCTGAAATGGCACTGGTGGGAAAAACCAATATTGACAAGGATGTGGGGAGACTGGAACATCTTGCCCATTGCTGGTGAGACTTTAAAATGGTACAATCACTATGGAAAATGGTATGGTGCTTTCTCAGCAAACTAGGAAAGAACTGTCCTAAGATCCAGCAATCCCACTCCTAGATATATACCCTAGAGGCCTAATAGTAATGATTTGGACAGACATGCAAACCTATGTTCACTGCAGCATTATTCACAATAGAAAATAAATAGAAACAACAGAAGTGCCCATCAGTGGATGAATGGATAAGCAAAATGTGGTACTTTCATATCATAGATGAGCTCTGGTGACGTAGTGCCTAAGGCATTTGACTGCTAATTAGAAGGTTGGCGGTTCAATCCACAAGCCACTCCTCAGAAGGTAGGCTGGGCAATCTACTTCTGTAGTGATACTACCTCGGAAATCCAAGGAGGGATCACTATGAGTTGGAACTGACTCCATGGCAGTGAGTTTTCACATAGTAGAATACTACACAATCATGAAGGACAATGATGAATCTCTAAAATACATTATAATGACGGACCTGGAGGTCATAATGCTAAGTGAATAATTCAAGCATATAATAACAAATATTGTAACATCCTTTTTTTATAAAAAGACAAGAATAGGTATATATAAAGAGACCAGTGTTCATTGGTGGTTAAGAGAGAAGGGGAAAAGGGATAATATGCTTTAAATTGTAGAGATTTGTTATGTTTGGTAATGGGAAAAGTGGCACCAGATGTGGGTGTAGTGAACACAGCACAACAAAAATAAATCATATTGTTGGGAAGCCCTCAAGAGAAAAGTCTGCCTCCCCTAAAAAAATTGATGTGCATAAGATAGCAACAAGTCCAACAAAGACTATAAAACAAATGTTTGAGCACTTATGGATGTGTATAAGTGTATAGGTATAGAGGTAGGTGTGTTGCTGTTCTTGTTACATGCCTTTGAGTCAGCTCCAACTCATAGCAACACAATGTACAACAGAATGAAACACTGCCTGGTCCTGCACCCTCCTCAGAATCCTTGCTATGCTTGAGCCCATCTCTGCAGCCACTGTGTCAATCTATCTATCTTGTCGAGGGTCTTCTCCTTCTTTGCTCAGCCTCCACTTTACCAAGCATGATATCCTTCTCCAGAGAATGGTCCCTTCTGACAACATGACCAAAGTTAGGTGAGACAAAGTCTGGTCATTTTCACTTTTAAGGAGTATTCTGGCTGCACTTTTTGCAAGACAGATTTGTTCGTTCTTCTGGCAGTTCATGGTACTTTCAGTAGTCCTCACCAATACCACAATTCAAAAGCATCAGCTTTTCTTCTGTCTTCCTTATTCATTGTCAAGATTTCACAGGCATATGAGGCTATTGGAAATACCATGGCTTGGGTTAGGGGCACCTTAGTCTTCAAAGTGGTGTCTTTGCTCTTCAACACTTTAAAGAGGTCTTTTGCAGCAGATTGCCAAGTGCAATACAACATCTGATTTCTTTTCTTTTTCTTAATGCATTTTATTAAAATATAATTTATGTACAGTGAAATACACAAAGCTAAAGTGACATGGGTCAATGCATTTTTTTTTTTTTTGCAGTGTTCCCTTCCCACCTTTCCCACTCCAGCAACCAACAAAGAAAGTTTCCCTCCATATATAAACCTTTCCTTGACCCTCCACGACAATACTAATATTATATTTGTCCCTCTGTGATTGACTTATTTCACTCAGCATAATGTCCTCCAAGTTCATCCATGTTAAGCAGTGTTTTGCAGACTCTATATTATTCTTTAGTGCTGCACAGCATTCCATTATGTGTATGTACCATAGTTTGGTCATCCACTCTTCCATTGATGGGGACATAGTTTGTTTCTATCTTTTTGCTATTGTAAATAGTGCTGTGACATCTGATTTCTTGACAGCTGTTTACATTGGTGTTGATTGTGGATCTAAGTAAAATGAAAGCTTTGACAATTTTAATCTTTTCCCCATTTTTTTGATGCTACTTATTGGCTGAGTTGTGAGGATTTTGTTTTCTTTATGTTGAAGAAATCCATACGACAGACTGTAGTCCACACTGAAGACTACAGTCTTTAATCTTCATCAGTAAGTGCTTCAAGTCATCTTCACTTTCAGTAAGCAAAGTTGTGTCATCTGCATGTTGCAGGTTGTTAATTAGTCTTCCTCTAATCTTAGTAGTGCATTGTTCTTCATATACTCCAGCTTCTCAGATTATTTCCTCAGTATACAGATTAAATAAGTATGGTGAAAGGATACAGCCCCGACACACACATCCTTCCTGATTTTAAACCATGCAGATCCCCTTGTTCTGTTTGAATGTCAGCATCCTGATCTATGTACAGGTTCCTTATGAGCACAATTAAGTGCTCTAGAATTCCCATTCTCCTCAATGTTATCCATAATTTGTTATGATCCACACAGTCAAATGCTTCTGAATAGTCAATAAAACACAAGTAAACATCTTTCTGGTATTCTTTGCTTTCAGCCAAGATCTATCTGACATCAGCAATGATATCCCTCATTCCAAGTTCTCTTCAGAATCCACTTTGCATTTCTGGCAGTTCCCTGTCAATGTACTGCTGCAACCATTTTTGAATTATCTTCAGCAAAATTTTACATGTGTGTGGTATTAATATTGTTCGATAATTTACACATTCCGTAGGATCACCTTTCTTTGGATTGGGTACAAATATGGATCTCTTCCAGTCAGTTGGCCAGGTGGCTGTCTTCCAAATTACTTGGCATAGACGAGTAAGTGCCTCCAGTGTGGCATCTGTTTGTTGAAACATACATAGTGAGAATAGGTAGAAGTACCTATGGCACATATAAAGACAAATATATGGGTGCAGGCACATATGTTCATCAAAGACACAAATACAGATACTCCTCAAACATAACCACACATCTTACAAGATTGGTGTTCTGGATTTGAAAGCTTAGGATCATAGTTAATGTGACAACTCTGTCAATTGGCATAGCTCACAAAATTCATGCTCTATATCCTACTGAAGTGAATAGCATTTGTGGTCTTGAAAGCTTACAAGTGCTGGCCATCTAAGAGACCAGTACTGGTCTCTGCTCTCCAGGAGCAAGAGAGTAAAAAGATAACCAAAAAATCAGAGAAGAAACAAGTCTTCATAAGCCAGGACCTTATTTACCCTGAGACCAGAAGAACTAGATAGTGGCCAGCTACCACTACTCACCTTTCTGACAAGGGCCACAATACATGGTCCCAGATAGAATGGAAGGAGCTGTGCCTAAGCATAGTGCCTAAGGCACTTGACTGCTAACCAGAAGGCTGGTGGTTCAAACCCACCAGCCACTCCTCCAAAGGAAGATGGGGCAATCTACTTCCATAGTGATACTGCCTCGGAAACCCAAGGAGGGGTTGCTATGAGTTGGGGCCGACTTGATGGCACATACCAACCAACCAACTAACCAGATAGAATGGGAGAAAAATATGGAACATTTTAAACTTAAATTCTTAAAAAGAAAAAGAAAAGAAAAGCCAGACAAACTGTAATAGTCAAGAACAGAGGACTCCCTGAGAGAGAAATTTATTATTTTTTATAAAAATATCCTTGTACCATCTGGATGATGAGTCTCTCCTCATCTAGAGCAAAGAAGAATGAAGAAAACCAAAGACACATGGAAACAATTAGTCCAAGGGAGTAGTGGACCATGCGAACTTCAGCCTATATGACTATGAGATCAAAAGAACTACATGATGCCTGGTTACCATTGTCAACCACTCAGAAAGGAATCAGTGCAGTGTATCCTGGATAGAGTGGGAGGACAATATGGAATAAAACTCAAAATCATAAAAAAGACTAGGCTTACTGGTCTGGTAGAGCCTGTTGAAAACTCCTGAGACTATGGTCCCTAGTTACCCTTCAGGCCTGGAATTAAACTCACTTCTGTGGTTCCAGCCAAACAATAGACAGGCACATAGGGTGTACATTTATACCAGATAGATACATTCCTTAGAATATTTGATCATGGGAGAACAGAAAGGCAGTATTTGCATAGGGAGATAGCTCAGGGGGCAGGAATACATAAGAAAACAGGACACAGGAAGAGATAATTACAGGGAGGAAGTGGGAAGAGAGCTATTACATTGTAGGGATCACAGTCAATGTCATGAAACAAAATGTGTATGAACTGCTGTATGGAAAAAGAATTTGTTCTGTGAACTTCACCAAACTCACATTTTTTTTTTTAAACTCCTTGTAGTTTTAACTTAATAACAAAACAAAACAACAAAAAAAAAATGTAAGCCCAACTCACATGTATCAGTATACCAAAAGGCTAAAATTCTGTGCTCATTTACCTTTTGAACCTTCTAATGTGCTTCTATTAGAGCTGTCATTATCAGCTAATTACTGTGAAGCTTCAAATCACATGGTTTCATTTGCATGTGCTATGAGAATGTGCTGTTCTCATCTCTGCTGAGGTTTTCATAGTCACTGATTTTGTCAAATTTTCTTTTTTTTTTTCTTTTAGCTTTAATACCATGGTAGTTAGTATCTGTGAACTTATATTGATAACATTTTTGAGAATGAAATAGTAATTCAAGGAAAAGAAGAAGAAAAATAAAAAAAAGCTTCCATTCAGTTACTAATAATGTAACTAATAATGTTGTAATTTCAATGTAGAAAGATTTCATAAGATAATTTTGTTTTTGATATTCATATAATCTAAGAAATATTAAACAATTTACAACTATATCAGGAGCTCTGGTAGTGTAGTGCCTAAGGCACTTGACTGCTAACTAGAAGGCTGGCGGTTCAAACCCACAAGCCACTCCTCGGAAGGAAGGTTGGGCAATCTCCTTCTGTAGAGATACTGCCTCAGAAACCCAAGGAGGGGTCGCTATGAGTCAGGTCTGACTCGATGCACGTAACAACAACAACTATATCACATATCATTCTATGATTAACATTGACAATAAACATTACCAACTCGACGGCAAACAACAACAACAACAAGGATTCTGTATGGTCTGGTATGGGAGGAGGTCCAGGATGGGAGTGATACCATGAGTTACTGCACTGGGTGACACCACCCCTAGTGATGCCCCTGAGCTGGGCTAGAACTTCTCAAAGTTCTGCCCAAATCAACATAATATAATTGAAGTAAATACACGTGAGGCCAGGACAAAAGGCTGAAGTATGGATTATGGCCTGAGAGAGAGGAGATGAAGGGCAGAAGGAGAACTCTCTATCTTGATTTTTCCTGAGAGTTGAAGTGGAAGAAAAATCTTTGCAATGGGTTTAAAATTCTGGGTTAGAAGATTCTATTAACTCATATGCTTATCTAGTTTTTTTTTTTTTTTTTTTAATTAGGATTTGGGTGAAGATTTACAGAGTAAATTCACTTTTCATACAGCAGTTCACATATACTTTGTCTCATGTCATTGACCA